>NW_027263141.1:0-145784 GCF_902827115.2 Pseudochaenichthys georgianus
CAACAACAACATGTTTCAGTACCTTCATCATTCAGTCCAGTGGAACAACAACAAACATGCTTTCAAGTCCCTCATCATTCAGTCAGTGGAACAACAAACATGTTTCAGTCCCTCATCATTCAGTCAGTGGAACAACAACAACATGTTTCAGTCCCTCATCATTCAGTCAGTGGACAACAACATGTTTCAGTCCCTCATCATTCAGTCAAGTGGAACAACCACATGGTTCAGTCCCTCATCATTCAGTCAGTGGAACAACAACAACATGTTTCAGTCCCCTCATCATTCAGTCAGTGGAACACAACAACATGTTTCAGACTCCCTATCATTCAGTCAGTGGAACAACAACAATGTTTCAGTCCCTCATCATTCAGTCAGTGGAACAACAACATGTTTTCAGTCCCCTCATCATTCAGTCAGTGGAACAACAACAACATGTTTTCAGTACCCCATCATTCAGTCAGTGGAACAACAAACATGGTTTCAGTCCCTCATCATTCAGTCAGTGGAACAACAAACAAACATGTTTCAGCTACCTCATCTTCAGTCAGTGGAACAAACAACACATTGTTTCAGTCCTCATCATTCAGTTCAGTGAACAACCAACAACAACATGTTTCAGTTACCTCATCATTCAGCAGTGGAACAAACCACAACATATTGCAGGTCCCTCATCATTCAGTCAGTGGAACAACAACATGTTTCAGTCCCTCATCATTCAGTCAGTGGAACAACAACAACATGTTCAGTCCCTCATCATTCAGTCAGGTGGAACAACAACATGTTTCAGTCCCTCATCATTCAGTCAGTGGAACAACAACAACATGTTCAGTACCTCATCATTCAGTCAGTGGAACAACAACATGTTTCAGTCCTCATCATTCAGTCAGTGGAACAACAACAACATGTTTCAGTCCCTCATCATTCAGTCAGTGGAACAACAACAAAATGTTTCAGTCCCTCATCATTCAGTCAGTGGAACAACAACAACATGTTTCAGTACCTCATCATTCAGTCAGTGGAACAACAACATGTTTCAGTCCCTCATCATTCAGTCAGTGGAACAACAACAACAACATGTTTCAGTCCCTCATCATTCAGTCAGTGGAACAACAACATGTTTCAGTCCCTCATCATTCAGTCAGTGGAACAACAACAACATGTTTCAGTCCCTCATCATTCAGTCAGTGGAACAACAACATGTTTCAGTCCCTCATCATTCAGTCAGTGAAACAACAACAACATGTTTCAGTGCCTCATCATTCAGTCAGTGGAAGAACAACATGTTTCAGTCCCTCATCATTCAGTCAGTGGAACAACAACATGTTTCAGTCCCTCATCATTCAGTCAGTGGAACAACAACATGTTTCAGTCCCTCATCATTCAGTCAGTGGAACAACAACAACAACATGTTTCAGTCCCTCATCATTCAGTCAGTGGAACAACAACAACATGTTTCAGTCCCTCATCATTCAGTCAGTGGAACAACAACATGTTTCAGTACCTCATCATTCAGTCAGTGGAACAACAACAACATGTTTCAGTACCTCATCATTCAGTCAGTGGAACAACAACAACAACATGTTTCAGTACCTCAACATTCAGTCAGTGGAACAACAACAACATGTTTCAGCCCCTCATCATTCAGTCAGTGGAACAACAACATGTTTCAGTACCTCATCATTCAGTCAGTGGAACAACAACATGTTTCAGTCCCTCATCATTCAGTCAGTGGAACCACAACAACAACATGTTTCAGTCCCTCATCATTCAGTCAGTGGAACAACAACAACATGTTTCAGTCCCTCATCATCCAGTCAGTGGAACAACAACAACATGTTTCAGTCCCTCATCATCCAGTCAGTGGAACAACAACAACAACAACATGTTTCAGTACCTCATCATTCAGTCAGTGGAACAACAACATGTTTCAGTCCCTCATCATTCAGTCAGTGGAACAACAACAACATGTTTCCGTACCTCATCATTCAGTCAGTGGAACAACAACATGTTTCAGTCCCTCATCATTCAGTCAGTGGAACAACAACATGTTTCAGTCCCTCATCATTCAGTCAGTGGAACAACAACATGTTTCAGTACCTCATCATTCAGTCAGTGGAACAACAACAACATGTTTCAGTCCCTCATCATTCAGTCAGTGGAACAACAACAACAACATGTTTCAGTCCCTCATCACTCAGTCAGTGGAACAACAACATGTTTCAGTCCCTCATCATTCAGTCAGTGGAACAACAACATGTTTCAGTCCCTCATCATTCAGTCAGTGGAACAACAACAACATGTTTCAGTCCCTCATCATTCAGTCAGTGGAACAACAACAACATGTTTCAGTACCTCATCATTCAGTCAGTGGAACAACAACAACATGTTTCAGTCCCTCATCATTCAGTCAGTGGAACAACAACAACATGTTCCAGTCCCTCATCATTCAGTCAGTGGAACAACAACATGTTTCAGTCCCTCATCATTCAGTCAGTGGAACAACAACAACATGTTTCAGTCCCTCATCATTCAGTCAGTGGAACAACAACAACATGTTTCCGTCCCTCATCCTTCAGTCAGTGGAACAACAACAACATGTTTCAGTCCCTCATCATTCAGTCAGTGGAACAACAACAACAACAACATGTTTCCGTCCCTCATCCTTCAGTCAGTAGAACAACAACATGTTTCAGTCCCTCATCATTCAGTCAGTGGAACAACAACATGTTTCAGTCCCTCATCATTCAGTCAGTGGAACAACAACAACATGTTTCCGTCCCTCATCCTTCAGTCAGTGGAACAACAACATGTTTCAGTCCCTCATCATTCAGTCAGTGGAACAACAACAACATGTTTCCGTCCCTCATCCTTCAGTCAGTAGAACAACAACATGTTTCAGTCCCTCATCATTCAGTCAGTGGAACAACAACATGTTTCAGTCCCTCATCATTCAGTCAGTGGAACAACAACAACATGTTTCAGTCCCTCATCATTCAGTCAGTAGAACAACAACATGTTTCAGTCCCTCATCATTCAGTCAGTGGAACAACAACAACATATTTCAGTCCCTCATCATTCAGTCAGAGGAACAACAACAACATGTTTCAGTCCCTCATCATTCAGTCAGTGGAACAACAACATGTTTCAGTCCCTCATCATTCAGTCAGTGGAACAACAACATGTTTCAGTCCCTCATCATTCAGTCAGTGGAACAACAACAACATGTTTCAGTCCCTCATCATTCAGTCAGTGGAACAACAACAACATGTTTCAGTCTCTCATCATTCAGTCAGTGGAACAACAACATGTTTCCGTACCTCATCATTCAGTCAGTGGAACAACAACAACATGTTTCCGTACCTCATCATTCAGTCAGTGGAGCAACAACATGTTTCAGTCCCTCATCATTCAGTCAGTGGAACAACAACAACAACATGTTTCAGTCCCTCATCATTCAGTCAGTGGAACAACAACATGTTTCAGTCCCTCATCATTCAGTCAGTGGAACAACAACATGTTTCCATACCTCATCATTCAGTCAGTGGAACAACAACAACATGTTTCAGTCCCTCATCATTCAGTCAGTGGAACAACAACAACAACATGTTTCAGTCCCTCATCATTCAGTCAGTGGAACAACAACATGTTTCAGTCCCTCATCATTCAGTCAGTGGAACAACAACATGTTTCAGTCCCTCATCATTCAGTCAGTGGAACAACAACAACATGTTTCAGTCCCTCATCATTCAGTCAGTGGAACAACAACAACATGTTTCAGTCCCTCATCATTCAGTCAGTGGAACAACAACAACATGTTTCAGTACCTCATCATTCAGTCAGTGGAACAACAACAACATGTTTCAGTACCTCATCATTCAGTCAGTGGAACAACAACAACATGTTTCAGTACCTCATCATTCAGTCAGTGGAACAACAACAACATGTTTCAGTCCCTCATCATTCAGTCAGTGGAACAACATGTTTCAGTCCCTCATCATTCAGTCAGTGGAACAACAACAACATGTTTCAGTCCCTCATCATTCAGTCAGTGGAACAACAACAACATGTTTCAGTCCCTCATCATTCAGTCAGTGGAACAACAACATGTTTCAGTCCCTCATCATTCAGTCAGTGGAACAACAACATGTTTCCGTACCTTGCAGCAGCAGAGTCAGCGGCTTGGATGATAAAAGGTTCTGGATCTGATGGAACACCAGGACAGCATCACATCAAGAGTCAGCAAACCAACACACTCTCACTCGCTAAGCGTCCAGGAGCCTCGTCAGTGTCCGTGGCGTGCAGTTGTGACGCTCCTAGGCTCCTTCAGCGTCATAAAGGGACGCAAATAGCTTTCAACTGATTGCAATGTATTCCCATCTGCGTCGGGATTTGACACTCATGGAAGCACGGCATTCGTTTGTGTCGGCTGCCCTTAAAGGCAATGTGAGCGTCCATTCCCATTGGATAACGGAGAATTGTACACCCGGAAGTAAGTATTCCCCTTACTGTTGATTTTACAGTGATATCTGCACTACTCATCGACTGAAACACACCAAAGTATCCTTGTTGATTACACAACATTGATTGGTTTAAATTGTGTGCAATGCTTTTGTATTTTTCCCCTTCGATTCGGAGAAACAAATATTTTTCCGGAGTAAAGGATGGCAGAAAACACTACACTACCCAGAATCCCCAGCTATCGTTTGGACTACACCATGTGCTCTGTTTGACAAACCCCGTGATAGTCCTCAAGCTCTGTGATTGGAGAGTGTGCTCCGAGGGTTACCGAGCCTCGAACAGCACTTGAAACGGGACGGAACCGGCAGACTGTCCACAACTGGATTTGAACCGTTGTTTCATCTAGCTGAAAATAAGTGAGGGGAGAGACTAAGGCACACACACACACACACACACACACACACACACACACACACACACACACACACACACACACACACACACACACACACACACACACACACACACACACACACACACACACACACACACACACACACACACACACACACACACACACACACACACACACACACACACGGGGCTGAAGTGGAGACTCACATCAATGTTGTAAATGCTCTAAAAAAATACTTAAGAAAAACCCTTTATTTGTACATTTATCGTGATTTAATAAAAAAAAAGTTGTTGCATTTTGCATTTAAAAATAAAAACAAATGTCGTCTTTATTTATAATTGTGATCCATCAAAGGTAAAGGTCAAATATGAACCTTACATGCAGCTCGTAGTTGGGATACAGGGAACATCTGTTGAGTATTTCTACACCCTATGGTTGTGTTCATTTACAAACCCGGAAGCTCAGCGGGACTCCGACCCCGAACACCGGCTGAATAACAACGATATGAACGCCGTCCAAGGGTTCAAGTGAACTCAGATAACCAGGACCACTCTCAGGGGGCTCTGAGGTACAGCCAGGGGTTAAATTGGGATTTGATATGTGGGGGGGCTGTGTTTTTTTTGGGGGGGGGCAATATATGATGCCCAATCCTAAAGCAACTGCTCCTGTATCAGATGCACTATTTCATGTCACCAATCGAGAAAGTAAACATAGAAAGTATGTCAAATAGACCGTCTTTTTATTAGTATTATTTAACTGGAATGAATTTACATTTGAAATTATTAAAGGTGGGGTAGGTAAGTTTGAGAAACCGGCTCGAGATACACTTTGTTATATTCCATGGAATGCTCTTAACATCCCGATAGCAATGAATATCTTAAGTGCTTGACAAAAAATCCATAAAAAAATGTCATCTGTAGAAGCCGTAATACTGTAAAAAGTACAACCAATCGATTGGATGGCCTCCCTGCCTGTCAGCCTTCCATCGGGGCACAAACTTATCTCGTGCCCTCATTGGTCATGTGCGCGTTCGTGTGTGTTGGAGGAGGGGCTCTATAAGGAAGTGGCAGATTTTCTCCGGTTGTGTATTTTCAAATTCTAGCGATCTCGAGCCGGTTTCTCAAACTTACCTCCCACCTTTAATATATACACAAACATTTTTCACAAATTACAGACCTTCAAATTGCCATTTTAAGTCAACATTTCCCTGCACACTTACTCAAGAACATTAAAAAACAACTATATGAGTACAGAGACATATTATCTGAATTGATTGAGGAATGAAAGTCCACATCAATATAAGCAGTTCAACAACATTACTGTATGTACGACCAGCTACTTCATCAAATCCCAGGGCAAATCCCATAGGCTGATAGGGGAAGCCTGTAGTCGTGCATCTTTGTCTACAGGCTAAATGGTCTGCAGACCTTCTGGTAGCTACCCACTTCCTCACATATTTTGTGGGGTCCCAAGAGGTAAGAGGAGGTCCAACCATTTGAATGAACATTAGAGCAGAGACATTTTGAGTTTTCAGTTGTGAGTGCATTGATATTACAACTGCATTCATTTCTGAGAAATCCCTCTCACACTCTGCACTGCTCACAGCAATGGTTTCCACTGCATTCTTAAGCTTTAGAAGGGACATGTGCATCGGCACACTGGCATTCTCCTTAAAGTCCCTATAACTTTGCTTGACATCAGAGAATCCGATTTTCAAAAGAGTGCATAGCTCTCTTATTTCACACTCACCATACATTGGGCTTGGCCATGTCTTTGTATCAAGAACATTGACCTTTTGAAAGAGGGATTCCTCTTCACTGAGTATGGCCGGTTATTTTTTGCAATGTAGTATGCCGTTCTAAAGACATTATGGGTGGAAGCCAAAATGTCTTTTTGAGTTTTTAGAAAGCTTGATTTTAGCTTCTTCATTTTGTCTTTTTACTATGTCCTGTGCTAATTTGTGACTCTGTGAGACACTATGTTCATTTATTTTCTTTCTCAAAGATTTCATTTGCTTCTCATTGCTGTTGCCATATGGGCCTACCCTACCGTTCTGCCATTCAGTAGAGAATGAGCACCCCTGTTTCCCTGTTCTCATTGCCCCAAGGGATCCCGCTTCCCTGCATGATTTGCATCCCATTTTTTTTATTTCCAACTATTAGAAATGTATATTTCTGTGTAAAATATTCCAATTGACTTTGATTCCAGCAGTCAGGCAAGTTGTCAGCCTTTCCTACAATGCTTCCCTGCTCTGCTCCTCTGTCCTCCTCAGGCTGCTCTGCTCTCCTCAGCCTGCTCTCCTCTCCTCAAGTTCCTCCACTCCCTTCCCTTCTTTATGCTGCTCTGATCCTCTCTCTTTTCCAAGCTGCCCTGCTCGCCCATCACCTGCCTTGTTCTGCTCAACTCTGCATTTAAATGTAGGATAATTAACAAAGGAACTTATGGTGAATAAATAAGATACACATGGCTTTGACACGCTAAGTAGCAGTGATGTCTTGATACCTTTTTAAGAAGTCTGTAACTTTCCTCCTTTTTGCTTCACTCATTTCTGCATCATGCCTCACTTTAAACTCTGAAACTTTCAAAGAGAAAGGAAATAAATATATGCATATCTCAGCTTTATGCACACACATACATAGCATCAGGCTGGGGCCAGTTGTTTCATGAGAGGGGTACAATAAAAGCAGGTTAAATTGACAAAGACAGTAAAAATAAACATAAAATACAATAATTGGTATTTGTTTTGGTAAATTTAAGTGACAATTTAATTAAAAAACATAAACAGTATTTGCTTTTATAAGGTAATGAACAGTTTAATCTCCACTGTACAAAATTTGAAAAGTGCGTCATCTTATTTATGTTCCCTACAGCTAGAAAGAGTGTTTTATTGATTTTTCGAATTATTAAGAACCTTAAACATATAGAAAGAAAAGTTTTAATATGTATATATTTTTTGTGTTAACATATAATATAGGCATGCTGCATACATTGTTAAAAATATGCGAGGGGCATGACGTCAGAGCATTTTCCTATGTGCCGGTGCTTAGCCCCGGACAGCCCCGGCCCAATTTAACCCCTGGGTACAGCCCCCCCCCCCCCCCCTGTAGACACACATGAGCAAAGCGTGTACACATAGCATGAAGCAGCACCCTGGTATTCTTCACCTGGATACAGCATGACGTGCTGAAGCCTACACGATGATTGCATGCACGAGTCAGAGTCCCGTGAACAGTGTGCGTCTGAGGGAGTGAGACATCAGTTAGCAGTTAGCATGTTGCTATCTCTCCGTCAGATCTCAGCCGTCACCAGGAAGTGATGGGGGGTGTGTGTGTGTGAGACATCAGAGCACAGTTAGCATGTTGCTATCTCTCTGTCAGATCTCAGCCGTCACCAGGAAGTGATGGGGGGTGTGTGTGTGTGCAGGGCCGGCCCTCGGCATAGGCAGTATAGGCGAATGCTAAGGGCGCATCAACCCATAGGGGGCGCCACAAATTGGGGAGAAAAAAAAGAAGAAGTTAGAAATAATTTTTATTTTATTTTTTTAATTTCATAACAACACAAAATCCCGATTTTGGATCAACAAAGTACATCTTATTTTCTTACACTAACAGAACTACGCCTATATTGCGTACAGCGCCCATAAACTATGGCAATGTGTGCAATTATAGGTTTTAATTTTATATTTGTGTTCATTTAAAATAAATCAAACTCCCAAAAAACGTACACAGCTTCTGTGTGCTTTTATTAACATTGGAATTTACTGTGTAAGCGGCCGCGAGGGGAGAGCTTTATGGCGCGTTTCCACTGCAGCGGGTAGCTCGCTTTAAGCGTGCCGAGCCGTGCGGGGCCCGTTTTTGGTTGCGTTTCCACTTGGCCTAGTTTTGGCCCGGGGCTACTTTTTCACCTTTTTTCTGGCCCGACTAAATCGTGGTTCTCGGGCCAGGAACAACCGGGCTGAGTCGGGCTGAGTATGCTAAACTAGAGAGAGGATCGCTGGCAAGGGGGCTACAACTACAACAAGATGAACATATTTGACCGTGATTTAATTGTAATACACGTTTCTAAATGATGCCGAAGTAACGACACACTGATACCGGTTAGTAAAAACCATGAATTAATGCTTTGACAAGTCTGCAGACAGACGGCAGGCGAACAACCCTTTTAAAATGCGTGTTTTCTAAATGTAGCTTGGCTATCACAGCAACGGCCTATACAGACATAAATAAAGCAGCGACTGTATTCTCCATGACACAGGCAGTCTGTGGTTTGTACTTGTTTAACTTCTGTCTAGTTTCTGAACAGATATGAAGAGCTGTGAGCTCTGAGTGCTAAGAGCTAACGGCTGTGTTGTTTTTTGGGGCGCTCATTGAAGATGACGTCACGGCTCCGCCTACACTGTGTTACTATAGTTACTGCCCCAGTTCCTAAACTGTAATGGAAACGCAGCATTAAAGTGAGCCGGGCATAATAAGGCCTAACCAAACCGAGCGAGGCCGAGCGAGGGCTGCAGTGGAAACGCGCCATTAGAGAGCTCTCTCCTGAAAGACTGAGAGGCTCTGATAACCTCAGCTCAGTGAGGTAAAGGCACACCTCTATATGATCATTATAGTTATAAAAAAATAAAAGAGGTGAAAAACAGGTATAAAATAATTAGGGCTGTCAAGTTAACGCGTTAATAACGCGTTAACGCAAAAAAAAATAACGCCACTAATTATTTTAACGCGATTAACGCATGTGTATTTTTTTCCTCGGCCGCCCCGTAGTTTCAGAGCGCATCGAGTTTAAAATACCATCTGCTGACAGCCCCACTCCTGCCGCCCGCTTGTGGCAGACCACAATTCCACGCTCACCGGCAGGCACCGACTGGCCATCGGGAGGACCGGGAGGGTGTGTGTGTGTGTGTGTGTGTGTGTGTGTGTGTGTGTGTGTGTGTGTGTGTGTGTGTGTGTGTGTGTGTGTGTGTGTGTGTGTGTGTGTGTGTGTGTGTGTGTGTGTGTGTGGCCCGAGAGAGAGAGACCTTACGTGCATTGTTGTTGTTGTTAGCATCTGGTGCTAGCTAGCAGCGCTAACGGATAGAAGGAGCTGTTTAAATGAAAACAGAGGAGCGACATTTCGCCACAACTGCGCCGAGCACTTGACTTGATGCAGGAAGCAGACAGCGGGACATCATGATTGCAGCAACATGATTGCAGCGTCCAGGCAGCTCCCGTTCGAGCATATGCCTTGAGTTGCATGCACACACATGCACGCACGCACACATGCACGCACACACACACACACACACACACACACACACACACACACACACACACACACACACACACACACACACACACACACACACACACACACACACACACACACACACACACACACACACACACACACACACACACACACACACACACACACACACACACACACACACACACACACACACACACACACACACACACACACACACACACACACACACAGTGTATTATTGAATGAGAGGTTCCAGGTTGTTGTGTTTAATATTCATGAGAATATTTGTCATTGTTCAAATGATAATAAACATTAGCATAAAGCATGTTTGTCCACTCATATGTTGATAAGAGTATTAAAAACTTGAAAAATATTCCTCTAAGGTACATTTAGAACAGATAAAAAATGTGCGATTAATCGCGATTAACTATTTTAATCGACTGACAGCCCTAAAAATAATATATGACAGTACAAAAAAGTTGTTATTAATAAACAAGAATACAGTTTGAAAGGGGAGTGATTTGTAAAATATCCATAAAGGAAAAGAAACTCTACTTACAGTTCTGTTTCATCTGGGTGTTGAGAGATGTATCCATAGATCTCCTAATGTTGCTCTCAAAGTGCACCAGATTGATGCTTTTAAACTTCAATATTAAAAAAAAGTCTTCCCGGGGGTGCATGCCCCCGGACCCCCCTAGAGGAGGTGAGGTCCCCTCCCCCACTTAAATCATGTTCACATGGATAGGAAACTAAATACAGTTGCACACATCTTGTGTCCATATCTTTCTGTGTTGGTGGTCATGCCACAACCGTGCACGCGCGAATCATAGTGAGTGTCTGCATTTGGGGGGGGGGGGGGGGGGCGCCAGCTAAAATCTTGCCTAGGGCAGCAAATTGGTCAGGGCCGGCCCTGTGTGTGTGTGTGTGTGAGACATCAGGGAGCGCAGTTAGCATGTTGCTATCTCTCAGTCAGATCCCAGCCGTCACCAGGAAGTGATGGGGGTGTGTGTGTGTGTGTGTGTGTGTGTGTGTGAGTGATGAGCTTTTCAGCATGTTTTTTTAATGATTATTTCTAACTTTGATAAGACCATATTAGGACCACATGTCGACTGTGCAACATTTGAGACATATTTAAACAAATGAAGTACTCAGATCTGGTACTTGAGTAAAAGTAGAAGTACTCAGATCTTGTGCTTGAGTAAAAGTAGAAGTACTCAGATCTTGTACTTGAGTAAAAGTAGAAGTACTCAGATCTTGTATAGAGTAAAAGTAGTAGTACTCAGATCTTGTACTTGAGTAAAAGTAGAAGTACTCAGATCTTGTACTTGAGTAAAAGTAGAAGTACTCAGATCTTGTACTTGAGTAAAAGTAGAAGTACTCAGATCTTGTATAGAGTAAAAGTAGAAGTACTCAGATCTTGTACTTGAGTAAAAGTAGAAGTACTCAGATCTTGTACTTGAGTAAAAGTAGAAGTACTCAAGATCTTGTACTTGAGTAAAAGTAGAAGTACTCAGATCTTGTTCTTGAGTAAAAGTACTCAGATCTTGTACTTGAGTAAAAGTAGAAGTACTCAGATCTTGTACTTGAGTAAAAGTAGAAGTACTCAGATCTTGTATAGAGTAAAGGTAGAAGTACTCAGATCTTGTACTTGAGTAAAAGTAGAAGTACTCAATATCTTGTACTTGAGTAAAAGTAGAAGTACTCAGATCTTGTACTTGAGTAAAAGTAGAAGTACTCAAGATCTTGTACTTGAGTAAAAGTAGAAGTACTCAGATCTTGTTCTTAATCCAGATCTGTCAAGTAACTAAAGAGATTACATACATGTATTGGAGTAAAAGTACACAGTAGCATAAAATGGAAAAACTCAAGTTAAGTACAAGTAGTACCTCGAAAAGTGACTTAATTCCAGTACTGGAGTACTTCCCACCTCTGAGTACATGATCCATGTGTTGGTGTATGGTAATATGCACACGGAGAGTCTGCAGGTTTCATTTGTTTATTTTCTGTAAAATAATGTGAAGTACAGTCTCTTTAAAAATGTCTCTGCTTTAAAACATATTCATATTTACAACACTCAACATTCCCAGGTTATTTATTACAAGGTTCGAATAAACATCTGAAAACAACAACAACAAAAGAGTCAATTTATTATTCCAAAACAAAGCATCAGACGCAGGACGCTCATTTTAAAAAAGGACGTGGAAACTAAACAAGACGAGAGAAGCTAAAAGCATACATCGATAGAAAATATGAAAAATATGAAATATGGCCTTTAACTGATCCCTAGTGCACACACACACACACACACACACACACACACACACACACACACACACACACACACAACACACACACACACACACACACACACACACACACACACACACACACACACACACACACACACACACACACACACACACACACACACACACACACACACACACACACACACACACACACACACACACACACACCTCGTCTTAAATATACTGTATTTACTTTTTAACATATTATCTGAGGAATTATATACAGACAGACCACTTTGGATTAAAAAATAAAACGCCTATAGTCAGAATAACATTAATAATAATTATGCTTTTCTACCTTTAGTTAGATAAAAATATGTTGCTCTGCTCGGACAGGAAGTGCAGGTAAGAGAGGAGGCGGGGCTAAGGGCTGTCAGTCACACCCCGGGGTTAAAGGGCAATCCCGCCAAAAGCTTGTTGTTGAATAAAGTTTACAGAAAGTCTGTCCTGTACTTCGTGTCAACTTTCAGCATCCATCTGCCTTTTAATCTCGTGTACTTTTGGTCGAAAGGTGATCCAAAAAAAGTCAAATTTCCCATTTTATTTACTTCACAATTATCAAAAACAAACAGATATTCTCCCCAGAATTAATATATCTTATGAAGAAGATCAGCGCCACTCCGGGTGTTTCTCAAGGTCGAGGAAAGCTGCTTCAGAGCCACTATTTCAAGGACGCTACGTCATCGCCGAAGGACTGTTCCAATGTCCAGGATCCTTGGAATTCTACCGAGGACTGAATCCTTCGTTGCGGGAAATTTCGAGGCTGCACTGCTCCGGTCTTAAAATCCCCACAATGCTTTGCGCACGGACCAGTTTCCCAAATCTGTGGCGGGAAATGGAAGGCGGGGCCTCGCATGTGACGCACACCTGCTAGCATGTTCCATTCTTCATTCTCCGAATGCCAGGAAGGATTCTTGCCTCTGAAGGACCTGACTCGGAAGACATGTCCTACCAAGGAAGCGTCCTCGACATTGAGAAACACCCCCTATATTTCTCGAAAAAACTTTAAAATATTATATTTAAAACAGAGAGGGGTTTTAACTACGGTCGCTCGACTTCTACTGCGTGTAAAAAGCATCGTCTGTCTGTTGGCATCGGTAGATAAACGTGCGGGGGATTGCCCTTAGAGAACCTGAAGACGAGCGAGAAAGCTTTCGAACGGGACGAAATATGCAGATTTGTACGCGTTAATACGTCGTTTCAGCAACAGATGCAGTTAACATTCAGTTTCATCATTTACATGCATAATGTTTTATATAAAAAAAAGTCGGCGACGACAGGCGGGTGCAGGCAGCGCGATAAGGACGCTCCGTTAAAAGAAACATGGCGCTGCAGCAAGGGTTACCAAAACCTGCTTTAAAGGTCACCTATTATATAAATCCTCTTCTCCATGTCTCCTCTACATCAACATGTGTCCCCTCTTCTCCATGTCTCTTCTACATCAACATGTGTCCCCTCTTCTTCATGTCTCTTCTACATCAACATGTGTCCCCTCTTCTTCATGTCTCCTCTACATCAACATGTGTCCCCTCTTCTCCATGTCTCTTCTACATCAACATGGTCCCCTCTTCTTCATGTCTCTTCTACATCAACATGTGTCCCCTCTTCTTCATGTCTCTTCTACATCAACATTGTGTCCCCTCTTCTTCGTGTCCTCTTCTACATCAACATGTGTCCCCTCTTCTTCACGTCTCTTCTACATCCCAACATGTGTCCCCTCTTCTTCATGTCACATCAACATTTTAAGATTATCTTTTTGTCTTGTGTAGCCATTAGCCAATCAGCAACAAGGTAACCCCCCCCACCCTTATCAAAACTGGGCTGAAACAGAGGGGATTATGGGTAATGCTGCCATGATCTGTTTGGTGTTTCAGCCAATCAGAGACAGGCTCTGGATATATCCTGTGATATGTCGATGAAGAAGAGGAGAATAGGGACCTTTAAGAACAAGCAGGCTCAGGAAAGTGAAGATTTGACGGTTGACTTAGACGCCGGCTGACCGGAGAAACTTTTTGGTGATTCTGGTTGGAAAATTCAACGATTCGTTTTTATCGATATTTAAAAATGATTCCCAACTTTTCTTTGGACAAAAATATGATTTGTTGGAAAGAAAAGTGTGGCCGGTTTTTCCTGCTTCGTGACTCATTTTTAAAATATAGCAATTAAGAATATTTACTTCCTATTCCTGTGGAAAGTATATTTGTGTATACATTTTCTTTCTACCTTCAAATGTAGTTTTTAAATACTGCAGTGCCTGTTGTGTAGTTTTACTTTGTTGTCCTTCTAATGACGTTGAAAACAATCAATAAGAAACTTGTAATGCGAGCTTCTCCGATTGATTTGTGTTTTTAGAAAAAGGCAAAAATCTTTAGCATATTTTTAAAGAGCAAAAAAGTCACAAATAATCTTCTCCGAAATACTTTATAACATCCGAGCAAAAAAACGAAATTCGAAACCAAATGTCGTTTTACACCAAATCACCAACAATGCGGTAAAAACGTTGAAACAGAATAGATGTACGTCCGTCTCTACCGTCTGAAGAGCACGAGGTGACCGGCACCACCTGGATTACATTCAGAAAATATTACATTCGTCCATTTTGACCCTCTTTCCGTGGCTTGTTCAAAGCATATCTGCAAATATTAATACGACGGGTTACTCGTGAGCGCTCAAGTTAAAGCTCGGGCGTCTTCTGCGAGCACAGGACGCGTTTAACGGGGGGGGGGTCACTTGAGAAGCAGCAGCATATCGGGGGCTTCACACTGAACACACCGTTAACCTGCTCTCCATCCATCCTTTGTTCTGAGGACTGTCGGCGCAGGGGACGCTTTCATTACAAAAATATACAGACCTCTGAGTCATGGCTGAGTTCCTGTCAAAGTGGCGGATAAAGCGGAGGAACCTGAACTATCGGGCGCACGCGTCCCTGCAACAGTCGGACCGATCATCACGATGCATATTTTCTTTTCTCGATCGTACAAGCACTGCTGGTTTTACAGACTTTTTTCTCCGACATGTTTTTTTGCATTTCCCATTGACATGCAGATCGTACAAGCTAATGCCGTAAGCAATAAGAGAAGCGCCGTGTCTCAATCCGGATACTTCCTTCAGAACGCCGTTGTTAGCAAGCTAGCTAGTTAGCAGCGATTGTTTGAGCTGCCGGATCCTTACAGGCTGCTGAGTCAAACCCAGATAATGATCGGGCTTGTTTGGACACGAGTATAGTGGTACATTACGCCCTGATTCAGGCATCTTACCGAAAACTAATTCAATAAAACCATCGACTTCCAGACAAGGGGACAGGAAGTGCTAAAATGCTGACTCATGCCTGTGTGTGAGGACTTATTCCTTCACCCCGTATGAACCCAAATTAGGGATTGCTTCTTTGTTGGACCGCAGTATTGTAGTTTTGAATAGTGAAGTCATATCGTATGTTTTTTGTACAGCGCTTTGTTCACCGGAGCATTCGCGGCTTAGCTTCAGCTACGTAGCCAAGATGGCGGTTGTCGTTGAGCGTGACATGTGACCGGCTCCATCCGGTACTCTCAGTGCATGTTGCTGTACTTCGCATTGGGACGCACTGAACAGCTGGTGTGAGACGAACAGAAGAACGCGAATCGAGACACAGCAACGGGTTTTTCTTGACTTCAAGCGTCGCGAGAGCTTTTTTGAGTTAAGTGCCTCTGATGGTCCAGGAGAGAAATGTCCTCGGAGGTTTGACGTCTCTCGTGGGTTTCCTCCTCCTCACTTGAAGCGGTCGGATCGGAAGGAGTCCTCCACGGCGGGGTCGGCCAGCATCAGATCCCCGTCCAGCATGTCCAGAGCCAGAGGGTCCATCCGGAGCGGGTCGTTCCAGAGAGAAGGGGTCCATCTCGAAGCCCGGGACGTGAGACAGAGCGCTGGTGATCTCTTTAGAGAGGCCAGGGGGGGAGTCTCCTGCGGAAGGAGGGAGGGAGGGAAACACTGAGCGTCCTCTTCCAACATGAGAGTAGCATGCTAACAATAGAGAGTTTCTAACAGTAGAACAAGAAATCAGGAAGACTGATTTAACAACTGACACTCAGTGCTTCTCAAAGTGTGGTCCGTGAGCGCCCCCTAGTGGTCCGTGAGTATATTGGTAACATTTCACATTTGAAATAAATTAATTAATTTAGAGTTTTCCGCACTCTCCCGGGAATATCTCCGCAATGGAGCGAGCTTACGTTTCATGCATGATATCGCCCAGCGCAACACCTTCATCACATGTTGCCACCTGTTCTAGAAAAACGATGTGTTTTGGATATTTGTGGAGTCAGGCGGTCTGCGAGTGGTGCTTGGAATGAAAACTGCTCTAGACAGTCAGAGATTTAAACCCTTTTTGTAAAGTGCATGAAAATGATGAGCTGTTTAGTCTGATGTATGTTTTAGTGTGCGTGAGGACCCCAGGAAGAAAAGCTGATGCTAGTGCTGATCTGGAGTTGCTCTTTCCAGATCCAAATCTCTCAGTCACTCATTTGTTGTTTTCAGGTGGAAGATTTAAATTGAAGCTAAAACCATAATTTATTCAGCAAACTGTAAAAAATGTCAAGTTTATATTATTTTTACATGTTTGATAGACCAGTGTTTCTCACACCTGGACCACTTAACCAATAAGAAACACTCGCGGACCACCTGACTCCCCACATATCCAGAAACAATAGGCTTGCTCCCCAACAGTCCTCTACATCGCCATTTCAAACGCTCTCAGGGTTTACACCTCTTATGAAATGTAGACTACATTACGGAGCTTATGTCCAACAGACTCACAGGTCGTCAGCTACTGAGAGAAATGCAAAATGCACCGCATAGTCCGACACAAACCTCCGCTGTGGGTTTTCAAAACAGAATACAGTAACACTATGGTCGCAGGCCGAAGTTTAACTCTGAGGTCTAGCCCTTTTTCACATGTTCGGCTCCTTTTGTGAAAATGCTATTAAAACCTTGGTGACCATCGGGCTGGCCTGCCCCGACAACAGCCGGTCCAATGCTTCATTGGATGCATACATTACATAATAATCTCTCTCTCACCCCTAACTCATCTAAATCTACTTCCAGCATGGATACATGTTCATCAAAGACATCCATTGTTTGTTTTACATGCTTCTTGAAATCTAAAATAAAAACATCGTTTTTCTAGAACAGATTACAAATCGCCGGAAAATGCTACAAACACGTGGCGACATGTGTGGCGAAGGTGTCGCGCTGGGCTATGTCACGCAATCGAAAGTGAAACGTTAGCTCGTTCCATTGCGGAGATATTCCCGCGAGAGTGCGGAAAACTTAAATGAATGTATTTCAAATGTTACCAATATATTCACGGACCACTAGGGGGCGCTCGCGGACCACTTTGAGGAACACTGATAGGCCAGCATAATGCACACTGCCTCTATTCTGTATGTCTGTTTTTAACCAGGGTCAGGAACAACACGGAGCGCTGGACTCGGATAAACCCACCGGTGAGGATGATGTTGGGCACGTTGTGGCGGCCGTCGCCCCCGCAGTAGTTCTGGTTCGGGGGGTCCTGCAGGTCCAGAGGCCCCTGGCTGTTGCAGGGGAACTGGTTCTTGTCGGAGCTCAGAGCGTGGTTCAGAGACAGACAGTCGCCCTGGCTCTCTGCGGAAAACTGAAGCACAGAAACAGATTCAGGAGGAAACACCGAGTACAGATCTCACGGTGGAGAGGTCGATTTCAGTCCCTCATCATTCAGTCAGTGGAACAACAACAACATGTTTCAGTCCCATCATTCAGTCAGTGGAACAACAACAACATGTTTCAGTCCCTCATCATTCAGTCAGTGGAACAACAACATGTTTCCGTACCTCATCATTCAGTCAGTGGAACAACAACAACATGTTTCCGTACCTCATCATTCAGTCAGTGGAACAACAACATGTTTCAGTCCCTCATCATTCAGTCAGTGGAACAACAACAACAACATGTTTCAGTCCCTCATCATTCAGTCAGTGGAACAACAACATGTTTCAGTCCCTCATCATTCAGTCAGTGGAACAACAACATGTTTCCATACCTCATCATTCAGTCAGTGGAACAACAACAACATGTTTCAGTCCCTCATCATTCAGTCAGTGGAACAACAACAACAACATGTTTCAGTCCCTCATCATTCAGTCAGTGGAACAACAACATGTTTCAGTCCCTCATCATTCAGTCAGTGGAACAACAACATGTTTCAGTCCCTCATCATTCAGTCAGTGGAACAACAACAACATGTTTCAGTCCCTCATCATTCAGTCAGTGGAACAACAACAACATGTTTCAGTCCCTCATCATTCAGTCAGTGGAACAACAACAACATGTTTCAGTGCCTCATCATTCAGTCAGTGGAACAACAACAACATGTTTCAGTACCTCATCATTCAGTCAGTGGAACAACAACAACATGTTTCAGTACCTCATCATTCAGTCAGTGGAACAACAACAACATGTTTCAGTCCCTCATCATTCAGTCAGTGGAACAACATGTTTCAGTCCCTCATCATTCAGTCAGTGGAACAACAACAACATGTTTCAGTCCCTCATCATTCAGTCAGTGGAACAACAACAACATGTTTCAGTCCCTCATCATTCAGTCAGTGGAACAACAACATGTTTCAGTCCCTCATCATTCAGTCAGTGGAACAACAACATGTTTCCGTACCTTGCAGCAGCAGAGTCAGCGGCTTGGATGATAAAAGGTTCTGGATCTGATGGAACACCAGGACAGCATCACATCAAGAGTCAGCAAACCAACACACTCTCACTCGCTAAGCGTCCAGGAGCCTCGTCAGTGTCCGTGGCGTGCAGTTTGTGACGCTCCTAGGCTCCTTCAGCGTCATAAAGGGACGCAAATAGCTTTCAACTGATTGCAATGTATTCCCATCTGCGTCGGGATTTGACACTCATGGAAGCACGGCATTCGTTTGTGTCGGCTGCCCTTAAAGGCAATGTGAGCGTCCATTCCCATTGGATAACGGAGAATTGTACACCCGGAAGTAAGTATTCCCCTTACTGTTGATTTTACAGTGATATCTGCACTACTCATCGACTGAAACACACCAAAGTATCCTTGTTGATTACACAACATTGATTGGTTTAAATTGTGTGCAATGCTTTTGTATTTTTCCCCTTCGATTCGGAGAAACAAATATTTTTCCGGAGTAAAGGATGGCAGAAAACACTACACTACCCAGAATCCCCAGCTATCGTTTGGACTACACCATGTGCTCTGTTTGACAAACCCCGTGATAGTCCTCAAGCTCTGTGATTGGAGAGTGTGCTCCGAGGGTTACCGAGCCTCGAACAGCACTTGAAACGGGACGGAACCGGCAGACTGTCCACAACTGGATTTGAACCGTTGTTTCATCTAGCTGAAAATAAGTGAGGGGAGAGACTAAGGCACACACACACACACACACACACACACACACACCACACACACACACACACCACACACACACACACACACACACACACACACCACACACACACACACACACACACACACACACACACACACCACACACACACACACACACACACACACACACACACACGGGGCTGAAGTGGAGACTCACATCAATGTTGTAAATGCTCTAAAAAAATACTTAAGAAAAACCCTTTATTTGTACATTTATCGTGATTTAATAAAAAAAAGTTGTTGCATTTTGCATTTAAAAATAAAAACAAATGTCGTCTTTATTTATAATTGTGATCCATCAAAGGTAAAGGTCAAATATGAACCTTACATGCAGCTCGTAGTTGGGATACAGGGAACATCTGTTGAGTATTTCTACACCCTATGGTTGTGTTCATTTACAAACCCGGAAGCTCAGCGGGACTCCGACCCCGAACACCGGCTGAATAACAACGATATGAACGCCGTCCAAGGGTTCAAGTGAACTCAGATAACCAGGACCACTCTCAGGGGGCTCTGAGGTACAGCCAGGGGTTAAATTGGGATTTGATATGTGGGGGGGGCTGTGTTTTTTTTGGGGGGGGGCAATATATGATGCCCAATCCTAAAGCAACTGCTCCTGTATCAGATGCACTATTTCATGCCACCAATCGAGAAAGTAAACATAGAAAGTATGTCAAATAGACCGTCTTTTTATTAGTATTATTTAACTGGAATGAATTTACATTTGAAATTATTAAAGGTGGGGTAGGTAAGTTTCAGAAACCGGCTCGAGATACACTTTTTGTTATATTCCATGGAATGCTCTTAACATCCCGATAGCAATGAATATCTTAAGTGCTTGACAAAAAATCCATAAAAAAACGTCATCTGTAGAAGCCGTAATACTGTAAAAAGTACCAACGGATTGGATGGCCTACCTGCCTGTCAGCCTTCCATCGGGGCACAAACTTATCTCGTGCCCTCATTGGTCATGTGCGCGTTCGTGTGTGTTGGAGGAGGGGCTCTATAAGGAAGTGGCAGATTTTCTCCGGTTGTGTATTTTCAAATTCTAGCGATCGCGAGCCGGTTTCTCAAACTTACCTACCCCACCTTTAATATATACACAAACATTTTTCACAAATTACAGACCTTCAAATTGCCATTTTAAGTCAACATTTCCCTGCACACTTACTCAAGAACATTAAAAAACAACTATATGAGTACAGAGACATATTATCTGAATTGATTGAGGAATGAAAGTCCACATCAATATAAGCAGTTCAACAACATTACTGTATGTACGACCAGCTACTTCATCAAATCCCCGATGGGCTGATAGGGGAAGCCTGTGTAGTCGTGCATCTTTGTCTACAGGCTGAATGGTCTGCAGACCTGGTAGCTACCCACTTCCTCACATATTTTGTGGGGTCCCAAGAGGTAAGAGGAGGTCCAACCATTTGAATGAACATTAGAGCAGAGACATTTTGAGTTTTCAGTTGTGAGCGCATTGATATTACAACTGCATTCATTTCTGAGAAACCCCTCTCACACTCTGCACTGCTCACAGCAATGGTTTCCACTGCATTCTTAAGCTTTAGAAGGGACATGTGCATCGGCACACTGGCATTCTCCTTAAAGTCCCTATAACTTTGCTTAACACCAGAGAATCCGATTTTCAAAAGAGTGCATAGCTCTCTTATTTCACACTCACCATACATACATGGTAGAGGGCTTGGCCATGTCTTTGTATCAAGAACATTGACCTTTTGAAAGAGGGATTCCTCTTCACTGAGTATGGCCGGTTATTTTTTGCAATGTAGTATGCCGTTCTAAAGACATTATGGGTGGAAGCCAAAATGTCTTTTTGAGTTTTTAGAAAGCTTGATTTTAAAGCTTCTTCATTTTGTCTTTTTACTATGTCCTGTGCTAATTTGTGACTCTGTGAGACACTATGTTCATTTATTTTCTTTCTCAAAGATTTCATTTGCTTCTCATTGCTGTTGCCATATGGGCCTACCCTACAGTTCTGCCATTCAGTAGAGAATGAGCACCTCTGTTTCCCTGTTCTCATCGCCCCAAGGGATCCCGCTTCCCTGCATGATTTGCATCCCATTTTTTTTATTTCCAACTATTAGAAATGTATTTTTCTGTGTAAAATATTCCAATTGACTTTGATTCCAGCAGTCAGGCAAGTTGTCAGCCTTTCCTACACTGCTTCCCTGCTCTGCTCCTCTGTCCTCCTCAGGCTGCTCTGCTCTCCTCAGCCTGCTCTCCTCTCCTCAAGTTCCTCCACTCCCTTCCCTTCTTTATGCTGCTCTGATCCCTCTCTTTTCCAAGCTGCCCTGCTCGCCCATCACCTGCCTTGTTCTGCTCAACTCTGCATTTAAATGTAGGATAATTAACAAAGGAACTTATGGTGAATAAATAAGATACACATGGCTTTGACACGCTAAGTAGCAGTGATGTCTTGATACCTTTTTAAGAAGTCTGTAACTTTCCTCCTTTTTGCTTCACTCATTTCTGCATCATGCCTCACATTAAACTCTGAAACTTTCAAAGAGAAAGGAAATAAATATATGCATATCTCAGCTTTATGCACACACATACATAGCATCAGGCTGGGGCCAGTTGTTTCATGAGAGGGGTACAATAAAAGCAGGTTAAATTGACAAAGACAGTATAAAAATAAACATAAAATACAATAATTGGTATTTGTTTTGGTAAATTTAAGTGACAATTTAATTAAAAAACATAAACAGTATTTGCTTTTATAAGGTAATGAACAGTTTAATCTCCACTGTACAAAATTTGAAAAGTGCGTCATCTTATTTATGTTCCCTACAGCTAGAAAGAGTGTTTTATTGATTTTTCGAATTATTAAGAACCTTAAACATATAGAAAGAAAAGTTTTAATATGTATATATTTTTTGTGTTAACATATGATATAGGCATGCTGCATACATTGTTAAAAATATGCGAGGGGCATGATGTCAGAGCATTTTCCTATGTGCCGGTGCTTAGCCCCGGACAGCCCCGGCCCAATTTAACCCCTGGGTACAGCCCCCCCCCCCCCCCTGTAGACACACATGAGCAAAGCGTGTACACATAGCATGAAGCAGCACCCTGGTATTCTTCACCTGGATACAGCATGACGTGCTGAAGCCTACACGATGATTGCATGCACGAGTCAGAGTCCCGTGAACAGTGTGCGTCTGAGGGAGTGAGACATCAGTTAGCAGTTAGCATGTTGCTATCTCTCCGTCAGATCTCAGCCGTCACCAGGAAGTGATGGGGGGTGTGTGTGTGTGAGACATCAGAGCACAGTTAGCATGTTGCTATCTCTCTGTCAGATCTCAGCCGTCACCAGGAAGTGATGGGGGGTGTGTGTGTGTGCAGGGCCGGCCCTCGGCATAGGCAGTATAGGCGAATGCTAAGGGCGCATCAACCCATAGGGGGCGCCACAAATTGGGGAGAAAAAAAAGAAGAAGTTAGAAATAATTTTTATTTTATTTTTTAA
Source organism: Pseudochaenichthys georgianus (assembly GCF_902827115.2). Lineage (NCBI taxonomy): Eukaryota > Metazoa > Chordata > Actinopteri > Perciformes > Channichthyidae > Pseudochaenichthys > Pseudochaenichthys georgianus. The sequence goes on from NW_027263141.1 coordinate 23,364, forward strand.
TTTCATAACAACACAAAATCCCGATTTTGGATCAACAAAGTACATCTTATTTTCTTACACTAACAGAACTACGCCTATATTGCGTACAGCGCCCATAAACTATGGCAATGTGTGCAATTATAGGTTTTAATTTTATATTTGTGTTCATTTAAAATAAATCAAACTCCCAAAAAACGTACACAGCTTCTGTGTGCTTTTATTAACATTGGAATTTACTGTGTAAGCGGCCGCGAGGGGAGAGCTTTATGGCGCGTTTCCACTGCAGCGGGTAGCTCGCTTTAAGCGTGCCGAGCCGTGCGGGGCCCGTTTTTGGTTGCGTTTCCACTTGGCCTAGTTTTGGCCCGGGGCTACTTTTTCACCTTTTTTCTGGCCCGACTAAATCGTGGTTCTCGGGCCAGGAACAACCGGGCTGAGTCGGGCTGAGTATGCTAAACTAGAGAGAGGATCGCTGGCAAGGGGGCTACAACTACAACAAGATGAACATATTTGACCGTGATTTAATTGTAATACACGTTTCTAAATGATGCCGAAGTAACGACACACTGATACCGGTTAGTAAAAACCATGAATTAATGCTTTGACAAGTCTGCAGACAGACGGCAGGCGAACAACCCTTTTAAAATGCGTGTTTTCTAAATGTAGCTTGGCTATCACAGCAACGGCCTATACAGACATAAATAAAGCAGCGACTGTATTCTCCATGACACAGGCAGTCTGTGGTTTGTACTTGTTTAACTTCTGTCTAGTTTCTGAACAGATATGAAGAGCTGTGAGCTCTGAGTGCTAAGAGCTAACGGCTGTGTTGTTTTTTGGGGCGCTCATTGAAGATGACGTCACGGCTCCGCCTACACTGTGTTACTATAGTTACTGCCCCAGTTCCTAAACTGTAATGGAAACGCAGCATTAAAGTGAGCCGGGCATAATAAGGCCTAACCAAACCGAGCGAGGCCGAGCGAGGGCTGCAGTGGAAACGCGCCATTAGAGAGCTCTCTCCTGAAAGACTGAGAGGCTCTGATAACCTCAGCTCAGTGAGGTAAAGGCACACCTCTATATGATCATTATAGTTATAAAAAAATAAAAGAGGTGAAAAACAGGTATAAAATAATTAGGGCTGTCAAGTTAACGCGTTAATAACGCGTTAACGCAAAAAAAAATAACGCCACTAATTATTTTAACGCGATTAACGCATGTGTATTTTTTTCCTCGGCCGCCCCGTAGTTTCAGAGCGCATCGAGTTTAAAATACCATCTGCTGACAGCCCCACTCCTGCCGCCCGCTTGTGGCAGACCACAATTCCACGCTCACCGGCAGGCACCGACTGGCCATCGGGAGGACCGGGAGGGTGTGTGTGTGTGTGTGTGTGTGTGTGTGTGGTGTGTGTGTGTGTGTGTGTGTGTGTGTGTGTGGGTGTGTGGTGTGTGTGTTGTGTGTGTGTGTGTGTGTGTGTGTGGCCCGAGAGAGAGAGACCTTACGTGCATTGTTGTTGTGTTAGCATCTGGTGCTAGCTAGCAGCGCTAACGGATAGAAGGAGCTGTTTAAATGAAAACAGAGGAGCGACATTTCGCCACAACTGCGCCGAGCACTTGACTTGATGCAGGAAGCAGACAGCGGGACATCATGATTGCAGCAACATGATTGCAGCGTCCAGGCAGCTCCCGTTCGAGCATATGCCTTGAGTTGCATGCACACACATGCACGCACGCACACATGCACGCACACACACACACACACACACACACACACACACACACACACACACACACACACACACACACACACACACACCACACACACACACACACACACACACACACACACACACCACCACACACACACACACACACACACACACACACACACCACACACACACAACACACACACACACACACACACACACACACACCACACACACACACACACACAGTTTATTATTTAATTATATGTTCCAGTTTTTGTGTTTAATTATTCATGAGAATATTTGGTCATTTTTCAAATGATAATAAACTTAGCATAAGCATGTTTGTCCACTCATATGTTGATAAGATGTATTAAAAACTTGAAAAATATTCCTCTAATGTACATTTAGAACAGATAAAAAATGTGCGATTAATCGCGATTAACTAATTTATCGACTGACAGCCATAAAAATAATATATGACAGTACAAAAAAGTTGTTATTAAATAACAAGAATACAGTTTGAAAGGGGAGTGATTGTAAAATATCCATAAAGGAAAAGAAACTCTACTTACAGTTCTGTTTCATCTGGTGTTGAGAGATGTATCCATAGATTCTCTAATGGTTGCTCTCAAAGTGCACCAGATTGATGCTTTTAAACTTCAATATTAAAAAAAAGTCTTCCCGGGGGTGCATGCCCCCGGACCCCCTAGAGGAGGTGAGGTCCCCTCCCCCACTTAAATCATGTTCACATGGATAGGAAACTAAATACAGTTGCACACATCTTGTGTCCATATCTTTCTGTGTTGGTGGTCATGCCACAACCGTGCACGCGCGAATCATAGTGAGTGTCTGCATTTGGGGGGGGGGGGGGGGGGGCGCCAGCTAAAATCTTGCCTAGGGCAGCAAATTGGTCAGGGCCGGCCCTGTGTGTGTGTGTGTGTGAGACATCAGGGAGCGCAGTTAGCATGTTGCTATCTCTCAGTCAGATCCCAGCCGTCACCAGGAAGTGATGGGGGTGTGTGTGTGTGTGTGGTGTGTGTGTGTGTGAGTGATGAGCTTTTCAGCATGTTTTTTTAATGATTATTTCTAACTTTGATAAGACCATATTAGGACCACATGTCGACTGTGCAACATTTGAGACATATTTAAACAAATGAAGTACTCAGATCTGGTACTTGAGTAAAAGTAGAAGTACTCAGATCTTGTGCTTGAGTAAAAGTAGAAGTACTCAGATCTTGTACTTGAGTAAAAGTAGAAGTACTCAGATCTTGTATAGAGTAAAAGTAGTAGTACTCAGATCTTGTACTTGAGTAAAAGTAGAAGTACTCAGATCTTGTACTTGAGTAAAAGTAGAAGTACTCAGATCTTGTACTTGAGTAAAAGTAGAAGTACTCAGATCTTGTATAGAGTAAAGTAGAAGTACTCAGATCTTGTACTTGAGTAAAAGTAGAAGTACTCAGATCTTGTACTTGAGTAAAAGTAGAAGTACTCAAGATCTTGTACTTGAGTAAAAGTAGAAGTACTCAGATCTTGTTCTTGAGTAAAAGTACTCAGATCTTGTACTGAGTAAAAGTAGAGTACTCAGATCTTGTACTTGAGTAAAAGTAGAAGTACTCAGATCTTGTATAGGAGTAAAGGTAGAAGTACTCAGATCTTGTACTTGAGTAAAAGTAGAAGTACTCAATATCTTGTACTTGAGTAAAAGTAGAAGTACTCAGATCTTGTACTTGAGTAAAAGTAGAAGTACTCAAGATCTTGTACTTGAGTAAAAGTAGAAGTACTCAGATCTTGTTCTTAATCCAGATCTGTCAAGTAACTAAAGAGATTACATACATGTATTGGAGTAAAAGTACACAGTAGCATAAAATGGAAAAACTCAAGTTAAGTACAAGTAGTACCTCGAAAAGTGACTTAATTCCAGTACTGGAGTACTTCCCACCTCTGAGTACATGATCCATGTGTTGGTGTATGGTAATATGCACACGGAGAGTCTGCAGGTTTCATTTGTTTATTTTCTGTAAAATAATGTGAAGTACAGTCTCTTTAAAAATGTCTCTGCTTTAAAACATATTCATATTTACAACACTCAACATTCCCAGGTTATTTATTACAAGGTTCGAATAAACATCTGAAAACAACAACAACAAAAGAGTCAATTTATTATTCCAAAACAAAGCATCAGACGCAGGACGCTCATTTTAAAAAAGGACGTGGAACTAAACAAGACGAGAGAAGCTAAAAGCATACATCGATAGAAAATATGAAAAATATGAAATATGGCCTTTAACTGATCCCTAGTGCACACACACACACACAGCACACACACACACACACCACACACACACACACACACACACCACACACACACACACACACACACACACCACACACACACACACCACACACACACACACACACACACACACACACACACACACACACACACACACACACCACACACACACACACACACACACACACACCTCGTCTTAAATATACTGTATTTACTTTTTAACATATTATCTGAGGAATTATATACAGACAGACCACTTTGGATTAAAAAATAAAACGCCTATAGTCAGAATAACATTAATAATAATTATGCTTTTCTACCTTTAGTTAGATAAAAATATGTTGCTCTGCTCGGACAGGAAGTGCAGGTAAGAGAGGAGGCGGGGCTAAGGGCTGTCAGTCACACCCCGGGGTTAAAGGGCAATCCCGCCAAAAGCTTGTTGTTGAATAAAGTTTACAGAAAGTCTGTCCTGTACTTCGTGTCAACTTTCAGCATCCATCTGCCTTTTAATCTCGTGTACTTTTGGTCGAAAGGTGATCCAAAAAAAAGTCAAATTTCCCATTTTATTTACTTCACAATTATCAAAAACAAAACAGATATTCTCCCCAGAATTAATATATCTTATGAAGAAGATCAGCGCCACTCCGGGTGTTTCTCAAGGTCGAGGAAAGCTGCTTCAGAGCCACTATTTCAAGGACGCTACGTCATCGCCGAAGGACTGTTCCAATGTCCAGGATCCTTGGAATTCTACCGAGGACTGAATCCTTCGTTGCGGGAAATTTCGAGGCTGCACTGCTCCGGTCTTAAAATCCCCACAATGCTTTGCGCACGGACCAGTTTCCCAAATCTGTGGCGGGAAATGGAAGGCGGGGCCTCGCATGTGACGCACACCTGCTAGCATGTTCCATTCTTCATTCTCCGAATGCCAGGAAGGATTCTTGCCTCTGAAGGACCTGACTCGGAAGACATGTCCTACCAAGGAAGCGTCCTCGACATTGAGAAACACCCCCTATATTTCTCGAAAAAAACTTTAAAATATTATATTTAAAACAGAGAGGGGTTTTAACTACGGTCGCTCGACTTCTACTGCGTGTAAAAAGCATCGTCTGTCTGTTGGCATCGGTAGATAAACGTGCGGGGGATTGCCCTTAGAGAACCTGAAGACGAGCGAGAAAGCTTTCGAACGGGACGAAATATGCAGATTTGTACGCGTTAATACGTCGTTTCAGCAACAGATGCAGTTAACATTCAGTTTCATCATTTACATGCATAATGTTTTATATAAAAAAAAAGTCGGCGACGACAGGCGGGTGCAGGCAGCGCGATAAGGACGCTCCGTTAAAAGAAACATGGCGCTGCAGCAAGGGTTACCAAAACCTGCTTTAAAGGTCACCTATTATATAAATCCTCTTCTCCATGTCTCCTCTACATCAACATGTGTCCCCTCTTCTCCATGTCTCTTCTACATCAACATGTGTCCCCTCTTCTTCATGTCTCTTCTACATCAACATGTGTCCCCTCTTCTTCATGTCTCCTCTACATCAACATGTGTCCCCTCTTCTCCATGTCTCTTCTACATCAACATGTGTCCCCTCTTCTTCATGTCTCTTCTACATCAACATGTGTCCCCTCTTCTTCATGTCTCTTCTACATCAACATGTGTCCCCTCTTCTTCGTGTCTCTTCTACATCAACATGTGTCCCCTCTTCTTCACGTCTCTTCTACATCAACATGTGTCCCCTCTTCTTCATGTCACATCAACATTTTAAGATTATCTTTTGTCTTGTGTAGCCATTAGCCAATCAGCAACAAGGTAACCCCCCCCACCTTATCAAAACTGGGCTGAAACAGAGGGGATTATGGGTAATGCTGCCATGATCTGTTTGGTGTTTCAGCCAATCAGAGACAGGCTCTGGATATATCCTGTGATATGTCGATGAAGAAGAGGAGAATAGGGGACCTTTAAGAACAAGCAGGCTCAGGAAAGTGAAGATTTGACGGTGACTTAGACGCCGGCTGACCGGAGAAACTTTTTGGTGATTCTGGTGGAAAATTCAACGATTCGTTTTATCGATATTTAAAATGATTCCCAACTTTTCTTTGGACAAAAATATGATTTGTTGGAAAGAAAAGTGTGGCCGGTTTTTCCTGCTTCGTGACTCATTTTTAAAATATAGCAATTAAGAATATTTACTTCCTATTCCTGTGGAAAGTATATTTGTGTATACATTTTCTTTCTACCTTCAAATGTAGTTTTTAAATACTGCAGTGCCTGTTGTTGTAGTTTTACTTTGTTGTCCTTCTAATGACGTTGAAAACAATCAATAAGAAACTTGTAATGCGAGCTTCTCCGATTGATTTGTGTTTTTAGAAAAAGGCAAAAATCTTTAGCATATTTTTAAAGAGCAAAAAAGTCACAAATAATCTTCTCCGAAATACTTTATAACATCCGAGCAAAAAAACGAAATTCGAAACCAAATGTCGTTTTACACCAAAATCACCAACAATGCGGTAAAAAACGTTGAAACAGAATAGATGTACGTCCGTCTCTACCGTCTGAAGAGCACGAGGTGACCGGCACCACCTGGATTACATTCAGAAAATATATACATTCGTCCATTTTGACCCTCTTTCCGTGGCTTGTTCAAAGCATATCTGCAAATATTAATACGACGGGTTACTCGTGAGCGCTCAAGTTAAAGCTCGGGCGTCTTCTGCGAGCACAGGACGCGTTTAACGGGGGGGGGGGTCACTTGAGAAGCAGCAGCATATCGGGGGCTTCACACTGAACACACCGTTAACCTGCTCTCCATCCATCCTTTGTTCTGAGGACTGTCGGCGCAGGGGACGCTTTCATTACAAAAATATACAGACCTCTGAGTCATGGCTGAGTTCCTGTCAAAGTGGCGGATAAAGCGGAGGAACCTGAACTATCGGGCGCACGCGTCCCTGCAACAGTCGGACCGATCATCACGATGCATATTTTCTTTTCTCGATCGTACAAGCACTGCTGGTTTTACAGACTTTTTTCTCCGACATGTTTTTTTGCATTTCCCATTGACATGCAGATCGTACAAGCTAATGCCGTAAGCAATAAGAGAAGCGCCGTGTCTCAATCCGGATACTTCCTTCAGAACGCCGTTGTTAGCAAGCTAGCTAGTTAGCAGCGATTGTTTGAGCTGCCGGATCCTTACAGGCTGCTGAGTCAAACCCAGATAATGATCGGGGCTTGTTTGGACACGAGTATAGTGGTACATTACGCCCTGATTCAGGCATCTTACCGAAAACTAATTCAATAAAACCATCGACTTCCAGACAAGGGGACAGGAAGTGCTAAAATGCTGACTCATGCCTGTGTGTGAGGACTTATTCCTTCACCCCGTATGAACCCAAATTAGGGATTGCTTCTTTGTTGGACCGCAGTATTGTAGTTTTGAATAGTGAAGTCATATCGTATGTTTTTTTGTACAGCGCTTTGTTCACCGGAGCATTCGCGGCTTAGCTTCAGCTACGTAGCCAAGATGGCGGTTGTCGTTGAGCGTGACATGTGACCGGCTCCATCCGGTACTCTCAGTGCATGTTGCTGTACTTCGCATTGGGACGCACTGAACAGCTGGTGTGAGACGAACAGAAGAACGCGAATCGAGACACAGCAACGGGTTTTTCTTGACTTCAAGCGTCGCGAGAGCTTTTTTGAGTTAAGTGCCTCTGATGGTCCAGGAGAGAAATGTCCTCGGAGGTTTGACGTCTCTCGTGGGTTTCCTCCTCCTCACTTGAAGCGGTCGGATCGGAAGGAGTCCTCCACGGCGGGGTCGGCCAGCATCAGATCCCCGTCCAGCATGTCCAGAGCCAGAGGGTCCATCCGGAGCGGGTCGTCCAGAGAGAAGGGGTCCATCTCGAAGCCCGGGACGTGAGACAGAGCGCTGGTGATCTCTTTAGAGAGGCCAGGGGGGGAGTCTCCTGCGGAAGGAGGGAGGGAGGGAAACACTGAGCGTCCTCTTCCAACATGAGAGTAGCATGCTAACAATAGAGAGTTTCTAACAGTAGAACAAGAAATCAGGAAGACTGATTTAACAACTGACACTCAGTGCTTCTCAAAGTGTGGTCCGTGAGCGCCCCCTAGTGGTCCGTGAGTATATTGGTAACATTTCACATTTGAAATAAATTAATTAATTTAGAGTTTTCCGCACTCTCCCGGGAATATCTCCGCAATGGAGCGAGCTTACGTTTCATGCATGATATCGCCCAGCGCAACACCTTCATCACATGTTGCCACCTGTTCTAGAAAAACGATGTGTTTTTGGATATTTGTGGAGTCAGGCGGTCTGCGAGTGGTGCTTGGAATGAAAACTGCTCTAGACAGTCAGAGATTTAAACCCTTTTTGTAAAGTGCATGAAAATGATGAGCTGTTTAGTCTGATGTATGTTTTAGTGTGCGTGAGGACCCCAGGAAGAAAAGCTGATGCTAGTGCTGATCTGGAGTTGCTCTTTCCAGATCCAAATCTCTCAGTCACTCATTTGTTGTTTTCAGGTGGAAGATTTAAATTGAAGCTAAAACCATAATTTATTCAGCAAACTGTAAAAAATGTCAAGTTTATATTATTTTTACATGTTTGATAGACCAGTGTTTCTCACACCTGGACCACTTAACCAATAAGAAACACTCGCGGACCACCTGACTCCCCACATATCCAGAAACAATAGGCTTGCTCCCCAACAGTCCTCTACATCGCCATTTCAAACGCTCTCAGGGTTTACACCTCTTATGAAATGTAGACTACATTACGGAGCTTATGTCCAACAGACTCACAGGTCGTCAGCTACTGAGAGAAATGCAAAATGCACCGCATAGTCCGACACAAACCTCCGCTGTGGGTTTTCAAAACAGAATACAGTAACACTATGGTCGCAGGCCGAAGTTTAACTCTGAGGTCTAGCCCTTTTTCACATGTTCGGCTCCTTTTGTGAAAATGCTATTAAAACCTTGGTGACCATCGGGCTGGCCTGCCCCGACAACAGCCGGTCCAATGCTTCATTGGATGCATACATTACATAATAATCTCTCTCTCACCCCTAACTCATCTAAATCTACTTCCAGCATGGATACATGTTCATCAAAGACATCCATTGTTTGTTTTACATGCTTCTTGAAATCTAAAATAAAAACATCGTTTTTCTAGAACAGATTACAAATCGCCGGAAAATGCTACAAACACGTGGCGACATGTGTGGCGAAGGTGTCGCGCTGGGCTATGTCACGCAATCGAAAGTGAAACGTTAGCTCGTTCCATTGCGGAGATATTCCCGCGAGAGTGCGGAAAACTTAAATGAATGTATTTCAAATGTTACCAATATATTCACGGACCACTAGGGGGCGCTCGCGGACCACTTTGAGGAACACTGATAGGCCAGCATAATGCACACTGCCTCTATTCTGTATGTCTGTTTTTAACCAGGGTCAGGAACAACACGGAGCGCTGGACTCGGATAAACCCACCGGTGAGGATGATGTTGGGCACGTTGTGGCGGCCGTCGCCCCCGCAGTAGTTCTGGTTCTGGGGGTCCTGCAGGTCCAGAGGCCCCTGGCTGTTGCAGGGGAACTGGTTCTTGTCGGAGCTCAGAGCGTGGTTCAGAGACAGACAGTCGCCCTGGCTCTCTGCGGAAAACTGAAGCACAGAAACAGATTCAGGAGAAACACCCGAGTACAGATCTCACGGTGGAGAGGTCGACCCCGTCCTCACGGTGGAGAGGTCGGCCCCTTCCTCACGGTGGAGAGGTCGACCCCTTCCTCACGGTGGAGAGGTCGGCCCCTTCCTCACGGTGGAGAGGTCGACCCCTTCCTCACGGTGGAGAGGTCGGTCCCTTCCTCACGGTGGAGAGGGTCGACCCCTTCCTCACGGTGGAGAGGTCGGCCCCTTCCTCACGGTGGAGAGGTCGACCCCTTCCTCACGGTGGAGAGGTCGACCCCTTCCTCACGGTGGAGAGGTCGGCCCCTTCCTCACGGTGGAGAGGTCGACCCCTTCCTCACGGTGGAGAGGTCGGTCCCTTCCTCACGGTGGAGAGGTCGGCCCCTTCCTCACGGTGGAGAGGTCGGCCCCTTCCTCACGGTGGAGAGGTCGACCCCTTCCTCACGGTGGAGAGGTCGACCCCTTCCTCACGGTGGAGAGGTCGACCCCTTCCTCACGGTGGAGAGGTCGACCCCTTCCTCACGGTGGAGAGGTCGACCCCTTCCTCACGGTGGAGAGGTCGACCCCTTCCTCACGGTGGAGAGGTCGACCCCTTCCTCACGGTGGAGAGGTCGGTCCCTTCCTCACGGTGGAGAGGTCGACCCCGTCCTCACGGTGGAGAGGTCGGTCCCTTCCTCACGGTGGAGAGGTCGACCCCTTCCTCACGGTGGAGAGGTCGACCCCGTCCTCACGGTGGAGAGGTCGGTCCCTTCCTCACGGTGGAGAGGTCGACCCCTTCCTCACGGTGGAGAGGTCGACCCCTTCCTCACGGTGGAGAGGTCGACCCCTTCCTCACGGTGGAGAGGTCGACCCCGTCCTCACGGTGGAGAGGTCGGTCCCTTCCTCACGGTGGAGAGGTCGACCCCAGATCTCACGCTAGGCTGCTTCATACATCGGTTTAATGATGGCGATGATCCTTTTAGTTTTCACCTCACATTGAGCAATGCATGATGAGCTGTTTTTTAAATGTATGTTTGACTGTGTGTGTGTGTGTGCGTGCTTGTGTGCTTGTGTGTGTGTGTGTGTCTGTGTGCATGTGTCTGTGTGTGTGTGTGTGTCTGTGTGCGTGTGTGTCTGTGTGTGTGCGTGTGTGTGTGTGCTTGTGTGCTTGTGTGTCTGCGTGTGTGTCTGTGTGCGTGTGTGTGCGTGTGTGTCTGTGTGCGTGTGTGCATGTGTCTGTTGTGTGTGTGTGTGTGTGTGTGTGTGTGTGTGTGTGTGTGTGTGTGTGTGTGTGTGTGTGTGTGTGTTACCTGCTGGTTAGATTTGCCCGTGAGCTGCAGACTCAGATAGGGGTCGTCCAGCAGAGAGTTGAACAAGGCATCCTGGAGAGGACACAAGAAATGAAATGTCGTATAATGACCGGAGCAAAACAAGCCAAGCCAGAAATATAAAAACGTTCATAAAATCCTATTTACTGTGTCTTTTTATTTTATTTACTGTCGCTACTTTCACTATATTTTGAAGAGAATACTTTCACTTGAGTAACATTTTGAATGCAGGACTTTTACTGTAACAGAGTATTCCTACACTCTGGTACTTCTACTTTTACTCAAGTACAATATCTGAGTACTTCTACTTTGACTCAAGTACAAGATCTGAGTACTTCTACTTTTACTCAAGTACAAGATCTGAGTACTTCTACTTTTACTCAAGTACAAGATCTGAGTACTTCTACTTTTACTCAAGTACAATATGTGAGTACTTTTACTTTTACTCAAGAACAATATCTGAGTACTTCTACTTTTACTCAAGTACAAGATCTGAGTACTTCTACTTTGACTCAAGTACAAGATCTGAGTACTTCTACTTTGACTCAAGTACAAGATCTGAGTACTTCTACCTTTACTCAAGTACAAGATCTGAGTACTTCTACCTTTACTTAAGTACAAGATCTGAGTACTTCTACTTTGACTCAAGTACAAGATCTGAGTACTTCTACCTTTACTCAAGTACAAGATCTGAGTACTTCTACCTTTACTTAAGTACAAGATCTGAGTACTTCTACTTTTACTCAACTACAAGACCAGAGTACTTCTACTTTTACTCAACTACAAGATATGAGTACTTCTACTTTTACTCAAGAACAAGATCTGAGTACTTCTACTTTGACTCAAGAACAAGATCTGAGTACTTCTACTTTTACTCAAGAACACGATCTGAGTACTTCTACTTTTACTAAGTACAAGATCTGAGTACTTCTACTTTTACTCAAGAACAATATCGGAGTACTCCTACTTTTACTTAAGTACACGATCTGAGTACTTCTACTTTCACTCAAGTACAAGATCTCAGTACTTCTACTTTTACTCCAGTACAAGATCTGAGTACTTCTATCTTTACTTAAGTACAAGACCAGAGTACTTCTACTTTTACTTAAGTACACGATCTGAGAACTTCTACTTTAACTCAACTACAAGATCTGAGTACTTCTATCTTTACTCAAGTACAAGACCAGAGTACTTCTACCCCTCTGCTCTCTGAGTACTCCCCCCCCCCTCGTATCCTTGGTAGCGCGTCCTCACGTTGTAGAGGTCGGTGGCGAGGCTGTGGCTGATCTGCTGGAGGTGGGGGGGGGCCGCCGGCTCTCTGCTGCTCCACTTCCTGTTTGACGTGACGCTGAGAGACCTGAAGACACGGGTCCATCGGCCGCTCGTTCTTTATCAGCTGAGCGTTCCCCGAGTTCATCTGCTGCCCCATCGCCCTCTGCTGCTGGAGACACAACATCGCCTGAACAGTGAACACTCGGGAACATCGCCTGAACAGTGAACACTCGGGAACATCGCCTGAACAGTGAACACTCGGGAACATCGCCTGAACAGTGAACACTCGGGAACATCGCCTGAACAGTGAACACTCGGGAACATCGCCTGAACAGTGAACACTCGGGAACATCGCCTGAACAGTGAACACTCGGGAACATCGCCTGAACAGTGAACACTCGGGAACATCGCCTGAACAGTGAACACTCGGGAACATCGCCTGAACAGTGAACACTCGGGAACATCGCCTGAACAGTGAACCCTCGGGAACATCGCCTGAACAGTGAACCCTCGGGAACATCGCCTGAACAGTGAACACTCGGGAACATCGCCTGAACAGTGAACACTCGGGAACATCGCCTGAACAGTGAACACTCGGGAACATCGCCTGAACAGTGAACACTCGGGAACATCGCCTGAAGAGTGAACACTCGGGAACATCGCCTGAACAGTGAACACTCGGGAACATCGCCTGAACAGTGAACACTCGGGAACATCGCCTGAAGAGTGAACACTCGGGAACATCGCCTGAAGAGTGAACACTCGGGAACATCGCCTGAACAGTGAACACTCGGGAACATCGCCTGAACAGTGAACACTCGGGAACATCGCCTGAACAGTGAACACTCGGGAACATCGCCTGAACAGTGAACACTCGGGAACATCGCCTGAACAGTGAACACTCGGGAACATCGCCTCAGCATATGTAGGCCACAGGGGCGTCTCGTTGATGCACAGACAGCCATGAGACCATAAGTACAAAAGAACAAACACGACGAAAATGTTATCACTCAGACTGCTTTCCTTCTTGCCATCACCTCAGCAGAGTGCGTAAGCGAGCTTCAGGCCTTGTCCAAGAACAGCTCGTGTCTGAGGTGGAACTCCGATGGCTCAGGTGCCACCTTACGGCCGAACACAGCGTTCCTCCCTAAGGGGCTGGCACGCTCTCAATCGGCCGATCCAGCTGGCAGGGTTTGACCCCCATCAGGAGAGGTCAAGACTCCTATGCCCGGTGCGGGCCCTTAGAGCTTATGTCCAGACTACCGCAGGCATACGGCGGTCTGAACAGCTCTTTCTCCGTTACGGTGGTCCTAGAAGGGGCCGTGCTCTCTCAAAGCAGCGCTTGTCCCACTGGATCGTGGACGTCATCGCCCAGGCATACGAGGCGAATGACCGTCCCTAACCACCCTGAGTAAAGTGCCACTCTACCAGGAGTGTCTCCACGTCATGGGCGACCTTGAGAGGTGTGCCGCGGCCATATGGGCATCCCCGAGCACATTCGCCAGATACGATGATTGTTGCCGCCCCTCACCCGCTGGGTGTGGTCCTCCTGCAGAGTCCGCCTAGTCCATCCCTACAGGGTGGGCACTCAGGTTTCCTCATGACTCTGTTGATATAAGTCATCCAGTGCTAAGCACTGCCTCTGGCGGTCAGAAAGGATGAAATAGAACGAAAGTTACGTATGTAACTACGGTGCTATCAATCCTGGATGATCACCAGAGTTCTTGGTCACTCATGTTCCCGCGTCAAGGTTATATCGGACTGAACTCATTGACAACACCGGAACTTATGCCTTCCGGGGTCATGCGAGGTCACATGTGACTGACATGAATACTTGACTTGCGTCTGGCGGTCATCCAGGACTCATAGAACGGTAGTTACATACGTAACTTTCGTTACTTAAGTACAGTAACAAAGTATTTGTACTCCACTACTTCCCACCTTTGTACCATGCTGTGTAGCTGTAAGAACTAGGGGTCGACCGATTATCGGCCAGGCCGATTATCGGGGCCGATAATCCTCATTTGACCGATTATCGGTATAATTTATAAAATTGCCGATAACACTTTGGCTCTGATGCGGCCGTTTCTCTGTCTGCAGTCACCACTCTCTGTACACGAGCAATGTCCCGCCCACAGCGCTATCTGATAGGCTATTACTGAAGTGTCAATCAACACTGAAGATTTTCCGGGCGGAAGCCAGAGAGGCGGGACCTTCTCAGATTACAGGCAGGTGCGAAGAACGCAGACAGACAGAGGCAAGCAGCAGCGCTGAGCGGCAGAGCCATACATGTGTTTCCAAGGTAAATCAGTTGAAAGCCGAAGTTCAATAAACATCCCAATCCCCTATGCTGCAGTTGCAAAAACAGCACGATCTATTGATCCAATTTTATCAGCTTCCCAGTTACACAGGGACGCGGGAAGTCAGTCAGAGTTGGGGTGCGTGCAGCGTCTCGCAGCGGAACTGTGGTGCGGAGGGGAGGGGGGGCTGCGAGTGAAGCCTCGCAGTTTTTCAGGTTGATATGTGAAGCTCATTAGCTAGCCAACATGTATTTAGCTAATCTTTAGCAACATATTAGAAGTGAGGCTACTAGACTAACGTTAGGTCTACTGTCATAGCCTCACTTGTAATAGTTTGCAAAACATTAGCTAGCAGTAGTGTTGTGCAGTTAGCAGCTTATTGGGATGTTATGCTAGATAGACAGATATAATAAATTAAGCATTATTGTTAGTTAAGCATGTCAGCCTGCAGCCCACTTCCTGTCTCTCTCTAACTCATAGCAGATGGCTGCACTAAAGAGAAAGGGCACAGAGAGGAAACCAGTTGTAAGATGTTTAAAAGTTCATTAAACATGATATATGCTTAAATGCATTTCAAAGAAGTTGTGTTGAGTTGTGTTGGAGTTTGTGTTATTCTACATTTTGACTCTATATATTTTCTGATTTTACTGCAAATGTATATCGGTTCCAAATATCGGTTATCGGTCTCCTTGATTACTAATAATCGGTATCGGCCTTGAAAAAGCCATATCGGTCGATCCCTAGTAAGAACAATCTACTTTAGATCTGAGTACTTCTCTCACCTCTGCTGAGCTGAAGTGCTGCAGCTGCTGGTTGTGAGAGTTGCGGAGATTCTGAAGGTGGAGCTGATGGTGCTGCTGGGAGACCTGCTGCTGCTGCTGCTGGGAGCCCTGCTGGTGCTGCTGGGAGCCCTGCTGGTGCTGCTGGTGCTGCTGGGAGCCCTGAGGGTGGGACTGGTGCTGCTGGGAGCCCTGCTGGTGCTGCTGGGAGCCTTGCTGGTGCTGCTGGGACTGGCTGAGCGGGTATGGAGGGAGCCGCTGGTCCAGAGGAAGTCTGCTGGTGTCCAGAGGGACGCCCTGTGGATGGGGTGGGGGTTGGACATGTTATTATTCACCACAATAAGACTGCCAAACACCTGAGTGGAGTGCACCAGCTAGGCCTAAAAGTAGGTCTTAACTCTAACGCCAGGCTTAGCTTAGCGGGAGTGCACCAAGCCTGACTAGTCACGGTCGTAGCTGCGCCTAGTCTTAAGCTGCGTGTCCACTGTCCGCGTCAAGACACGCCAAACAGTAATTGTTGTTAACACTCGAACTTCTCCATTCAAAGCAAGCAAGGTTGGGGAGAGCGCATCGTTTCCGTCTGATGCGTGCTGCCGTTGAGGGGAGATCTCCTCGATTAATTCAAAAAGGGCTCGTCTGCCGAAACGAAACCTCTCTCAGCTCACTGTCCGAACAGATGTCCAGTGGGTTTGTTCCATCACGGACGACTCTCTCGTCTTAATGCCCTTTCCTTGATAAACCTGTAAACAAGACGCCCTGCCATCGTTAATAGTTTTACGTTACTATGGTTACTAGTCTGTCTTCCCGATTCACGCCTGCTCCA
The DNA here is from genome assembly GCF_902827115.2 of Pseudochaenichthys georgianus. Lineage (NCBI taxonomy): Eukaryota > Metazoa > Chordata > Actinopteri > Perciformes > Channichthyidae > Pseudochaenichthys > Pseudochaenichthys georgianus. Next base: position 39,504 of record NW_027263141.1, read on the forward strand.
TACTAGGCGTAAAAGTTACACCCGGGCAACGCATACAGGGCTGAAGTCTAAGTGGTGCACTAGCCATAACTTTAGTTTGGTCTTAACCGTCTCGTCGGACGTAGAGTTACGCCCAGTCTTACGCCCAGCTGGTGCACTCCACTCCTGAGCTGTGTGAAGTGAAGAAACTAAGAAAAACTATTACTACTAATATATCATATCTAATATATCATATTCCAATTACTTGTGTATAGACTATTCTGCACTTTTTCTATTTGAAATTCTATTCTTTTATTTGTATTTATTTTATCTGTGTGATTGCGTTGCTCTGCTGGAGGAGCCTGGGACCTCAGATTTTCATCGTCATATCTTCAAAAGCCTTGAATCTTGAAAAAGTGCCCCGATAAACATTCATCGGTTTGTCATCTTGCAATCTACTAATTTATATAAATAGTTATCACCGCAATAAACCGTATTTAATTGTGTCTTATTTTACATTATTTAATTTCATATTCTGTTCTTGTACATATCCTATATTCTATTGACATGAATATAGACTTCTTGCACTCATTTTTATTTCTGTATTTTATTATATACGTTGCATTGCTGGAGGAGCTCAGGTTATGAGCATGTGATAATAACACCTTTGAATCTTTGAATCTAATAAGTTAGTCGTGGAGTTCAGGGCTTCTCGAACCTTTTGTTTATGCGGACCACCTCATATGCAAACCGTAAAAATAAGTACATATATAAACGTAGTGCCAGATTCCAAGATTGACGGCGAAGGTTAGCTGGTTTTAGACTCTCGTTCGCCAGAGTCTCGTTCGCCGGGGTCCCGTTCGCCGGGGTCCCGTTCGCCGGGGTCCCGTTCGCCGGGGTCCCGTTCGCCGGGGTCCCGTTCGCCAGGGTCTCGTCGTTCGCCGGGGTCCCGTTCGCCGGGGTCCCGTTCGCCGGGGTCCCGTTCGCCGGGGTCCCGTTCGCCGGGGTCCCGTTCGCCAGGGTCTCGTCGTTCGCCAGGGTCCCGTTAGCCAGGGTCCCGTTAGCCAGGGTCCCGTTAGCCAGGGTCCCGTTAGCCAGGGTCCCGTTAGCCAGGGTCCCGTTAGCCAGGGTCCCGTTAGCCAGGGTCCCGTTAGCCAGGGTCCCGTTAGCCAGGGTCCCGTTAGCCAGGGTCCCGTTAGCCAGGGTCCCGTTAGCCAGGATCTCGTCGTTCGCCAGGATCTCGCGTTCGCCAGGGTCCCTTTCGCCAGGGTCCCGTCGTTCGCCAGGGTCCCGTCGTTCGCCAGGGTCCCGTCGTTCGCCAGGGTCCCGTCGTTCGCCAGGGTCCCGTTCGCCAGGGTCCCGTTCGCCAGGGTCTCGTTCGCCAGGGTCCCGTTCGCCAGGGTCCCGTTCGCCAGGGTCCCGTTCGCCAGGGTCCCGTTCGCCAGGGTCCCGTTCGCCAGGGTCCCGTTCGCCAGGGTCCCGTTCGCCAGGGTCCCGTTCGCCAGGGTCCCGTTCGCCAGGGTCCCGTTCGCCAGGGTCCCGTTCGCCAGGGTCCCGTTCGCCAGGGACCCGTTCGCCAGGGTCCCGTTCGCCAGGGTCCCGTTCGCCAGGGTCCCGTTCGCCAGGGTCTCGTTCGCCAGGGTCCCGTTCGCCAGAGTCCCGTTCGCCAGAGTCCCGTTCGCCAGGGTCCCGTTCGCCAGGGTCCCAGTTCCAAGTAGTTCCCATTGTACTTTCTCTTCATCTTCCCTTTCTTTGTTTCTTTCTGCGGAATCTGGCTTGTCCTCCGACTCACTCTCATTATCTTCATTAACGGTAACCTCTCTTCTCTTCAGAGAAGATGATGCTAGCCACCGATCCATGTTTGCGGTGTTGCGTGCACACACGTAACCATGGGTAACCAGTAGAGTACTTTAGTGTTGTCCATAATTAACAATAAGAAATATCTGAGTTTTAACGTACTTATTTTTACAGTTTGCATATGAGGTGGTCCGCGAAAATCCTTGATAATAAAAAGTGGATTTTATTTTATTGTTTTCACGGACCACCTGCAGTACCCTCGGTTTGAGAACCGCTGGTCTAGTTGCCAGCACACAGAAATGTTGAGTACCCCTAAAGTGTTATGTTAGAAATGTATAGTAGGGTCTCCAGCACATAGAGACTGCCGGATGCTAGCCTGCATGTGTTGGGACATTTACACAATTAGCATAAGTGGTGTTAATTAGCATTATAGCCAATCTAGACAATAGTTAGAAAATGGCATGGCCGATTTGGTAAATTGTGTGTGTGGTGGGTTTGGGGGTTATTGAGGACGCTGAATCCATTTCTGATATTAACGGTGCCTTGCTCAGGGACACCTCGGTAGCACTTGGTCTTGCCGGGACTTGAACTGGTGACCTTCCAGTTGCCAAGCCAAGTCCCTATCGACTTCGCCACCGCCCTAATATCACTCCCAAATGGTCCAAGCCATTTCGTCCACAGCTGAACTTTGCTCCACTTCCTGCTGGAGCTCCGTCCGTCTCTACAGCCATCATGAAGTCAAATTACTGTTTTCTATGAAGAGATCGTAGAAAACGTGTTTAAAATAATGATAAATAAATCAAATGCTCAGTAAAGTGAACACTTGATATCTGCAGATGTCCTCCACAGTGTAGCTTCCTGCTGGTGCTCCTCTCTGTTAATCAGAGATCAGAGATAACGTGTTTAAGAGGTAAACATAATGATTAAATTAATAAAATGTTAAAAGTTAAAAATATCACACTGATAACTGCAGATGCACACAGTGCCGCTTCCTGTGTCGTTCAGAATCAGGTTTATCACCAGGTGGGTCGACACATACGAGGAGTCTGACTTGGTGTCGTGGTGCATACATAAAATAAAACAAAGATTAAAAACACAGATAGAGAACTACAACTCAAGAAGGAAGTGTATTCAGAGAAATGGTCACCTGTTGTTGTTGTTGCTGTCTTTGGACTACATTTTTTACTTCTCATGCCTGGCTGTGACGTAAAAGGTGTGCGGCCGTGAAGCCAGGACAGTAAACAAACATGTCGTCGGTAGTATGGGACTATTTCAAAGTTTCAGAGTTAGATAGTTCGCTTGCCATTTGTATTAACGGATGCAGAAGTTCCACGAGGAGGGAAGAAGGCAACGAGCTATAATACTTCCAACCTGATCAGTCACCTGAAACATCGCCATGGCTACGATGGTGTGTTAAAAGCGTACGAAGACGCCTGCGCTGCTAAGCGGCGAATCCAAAGCCAGCTGCAAAGGCACCGGGGCTTTCACCTATCCACGAGGCTTTTGTATTTCTTTGGGAAAATAAATATGGTCACTTTGAAGAGTCAAAACTGTTCTTGGCTTTGTTTTGTTCATAGTAGTAATGCTCATGTCATTTGCTCACAGGTGTGCAAAAACTACAGGTACATTTAATATATATATATATATTATATTATTATCGGTTATCGGTCTTGAGAAGCAGGAAGTTATCGGTATCAAAAAACCAATATCGTGCATCCCTAATAATTACTATTGTGTATTGTACTTTTTGATTATACTATGTACTATATTGTATATGTACCATGTTGTGTGAGACTCACTGTCAAGGAACTTGTTCTAATACATGATGGAAACCTATTTGAAGAAAAGTACAATAACATCAATCCGTAGTTACCTGTGTGATGGAGGACAGCGTGGGGGAGATGGTGGGGGAGAACTGCTTGGAGTGATGCCTCCGGGAGTCCCCCCCCCAGGGGCAGGATGAGGGGGGAGAGCTGCACCCGTCTCCGTGGCGATGTGCTTAGCGACGGCGAGAAAGAGGAGGAGCCTCCGCCGCCGTATCCGGGGTTACCGCTGGACACCGACTGCAGGGAGGAGCTACTGAGGGAGGAGTGCAGCGATTGGCTGCTGAGGGAGGACTGCAGCGAGGGGGAGGAGCTTAACGAGGACTGCAGCGAGGGGTTGCTGAGCGACGAGTGCAGGGAGGCGGAGCTCAGAGAGTTGGAGAAGGAGTGGTTGCTGAGAGACGACTGGATGTTGGGGTTGCTTAGCGACGACTGCAGGGAGGGGTTGCTAAGCGTAGTCTGCAGAGACGCCATTAGACCTGAGGGGGACGAGAACACACCTGTTTACACACACACCTGTTTACACACACACACACACACACACACCTGTTTACACAGACACACCTGTTTGTTTACACAAACACAGAACACACACACCTGTTTACACACACACACACACCTGTTCACACACACACACACACACACACACACACACACACACACACACACACACACACACACACACACACCTGTTCACACACACACACACACACACACACACACACACACACACACACACACACACACACACACACACACACACTACAGTCGCCTTTTAGTCATGTATTCTGTACCTGCTGTGTTTATTTATTTCATTACCTTTGCTTATTATGCCTGTTTTTAAATGCCCTTTTAATAATGTATTCATGCTGTATTTGTTCTTAAATGTCTTTTGCTTTTAATCTGTAAAGCACTTTGAATCGCCACGTGCTGAAAAGTGCTATATAAATAAAATTGCCTTGCCTTGGTTTGTCTCTGGAGTCTAACTGCCGTGAGAAATATCAAATCAATGTTCCAAAATCCGTCACTAGATGTCGCTCATTGTACCAATACGGTTGATATAATACATAACATATTATTACTATAGTGAAAGGGCTCGCTTTGGCAAAAACCTGATCCATACAGGCAGCCCTAAATAATAACAAGTAACCATCATGTGTGGTGCTATCTGTAGTTGTCTGTCTTATTTTTTGTTGTCATATTGTTTTCACCAGGGCCGGCCCTTGGCATAGGCAGTATAGGCGAATGCTAAGGGGGCATCAACCCATCGGGGGCGCCGAAAATTGGGGAGAAAAATTACATAATTGTTACAATTAATTAAAGGTGGCTAATGTTGGGCTATAAAGGAACTACAGCACGGTCACATGACTTCACGTCACCACCGCTAAGCTAAATGTGGCTAATGTTGGGCTATAAAGGAACTACAGCACGGTCACATGACTTCACGTCACGACCGCTAAGCTAAAGGTGGCTAATGTTGGGCTATAAAGGAACTACAGCACGGTCACATGACTTCACGTCACCACCGCTAAGCTAAAGGTGGCTAATGTTGGGCTATAAAGGAACTACAGCACGGTCACATGACTTCACGTCACCACCGCTAAGCTAAAGGTGGCTAATGTTGGGCTATAAAGGAACTACAGCACGGTCACATGACTTCACGTCACCACCGCTAAGCTAAATGTGGCTAATGTTGGGCTATAAAGGAACTACAGCACGGTCACATGACTTCACGTCACGACCGCTAAGCTAAAGGTGGCTAATGTTGGGCTATAAAGGAACTACAGCACGGTCACATGACTTCACGTCACCACCGCTAAGCTAAAGGTGGCTAATGTTGGGCTATAAAGGAACTACAGCACGGTCACATGACTTCACGTCACCACCGCTAAGCTAAAGGTGGCTAATGTTGGGCTATAAAGGAACTACAGCACGGTCACATGACTTCACGTCACCACCGCTAAGCTAAAGGTGGCTAATGTTGGGCTATAAAGGAACTACAGCATGGTCTCATGACTTCACGTCACCACCGCTAAGCTAAAGGTGGCTAATGTTGGGCTATAAAGGAACTACAGCACGGTCTCATGACTTCACGTCACCACCGCTAAGCTAAAGGTGGCTAATGTTGGGCTATAAAGGAACTACAGCACGGTCACATGACTTCACGTCACCACCGCTAAGCTAAAGGTGGCTAATGTTGGGCTATAAAGGAACTACAGCACGGTCACATGACTTCACGTCAGCACCGCTAAGCTAAATGTGGCTAATGTTGGGCTATAAAGGAACTACAGCACGGTCACATGACTTCACGTCACGACCGCTAAGCTAAAGGTGGCTAATGTTGGGCTATAAAGGAACTACAGCACGGTCACATGACTTCACGTCACCACCGCTAAGCTAAAGGTGGCTAATGTTGGGCTATAAAGGAACTACAGCACGGTCACATGACTTCACGTCACCACCGCTAAGCTAAAGGTGGCTAATGTTGGGCTATAAAGGAACTACAGCACGGTCACATGACTTCACGTCACCACCGCTAAGCTAAATGTGGCTAATGTTGGGCTATAAAGGAACTACAGCACGGTCACATGACTTCACGTCACGACCGCTAAGCTAAAGGTGGCTAATGTTGGGCTATAAAGGAACTACAGCACGGTCACATGACTTCACGTCACCACCGCTAAGCTAAAGGTGGCTAATGTTGGGCTATAAAGGAACTACAGCACGGTCACATGACTTCACGTCACCACCGCTAAGCTAAAGGTGGCTAATGTTGGGCTATAAAGGAACTACAGCACGGTCACATGACTTCACGTCACCACCGCTAAGCTAAAGGTGGCTAATGTTGGGCTATAAAGGAACTACAGCATGGTCTCATGACTTCACGTCACCACCGCTAAGCTAAAGGTGGCTAATGTTGGGCTATAAAGGAACTACAGCACGGTCTCATGACTTCACGTCACCACCGCTAAGCTAAAGGTGGCTAATGTTGGGCTATAAAGGAACTACAGCACGGTCACATGACTTCACGTCACCACCGCTAAGCTAAAGGTGGCTAATGTTGGGCTATAAAGGAACTACAGCACGGTCACATGACTTCACGTCAGCACCGCTAAGCTAAAGGTGGCTAATGTTGGGCTATAAAGGAACTACAGCACGGTCACATGACTTCACGTCAGCACCGCTAAGCTAAAGGTGGCTAATGTTGGGCTATAAAGGATGTAGCACGGTCACATGACTTCACGTCACCACCGCTAAGCTAAAGGTGGCTAATGTTGGGCTATAAAGGAACTACAGCACGGTCACATGACTTCACGTCACCACCGCTAAGCTAAAGGTGGCTAATGTTGGGCTATAAAGGAACTACAGCACGGTCACATGACTTCACGTCACCACCGCTAAGCTAAAGGTGGCTAATGTTGGGCTATAAAGGAACTACAGCACGGTCACATGACTTCACGTCACCACCGCTAAGCTAAATGTGGCTAATGTTGGGCTATAAAGGAACTACAGCACGGTCACATGACTTCACGTCACGACCGCTAAGCTAAAGGTGGCTAATGTTGGGCTATAAAGGAACTACAGCACGGTCACATGACTTCACGTCACCACCGCTAAGCTAAAGGTGGCTAATGTTGGGCTATAAAGGAACTACAGCACGGTCACATGACTTCACGTCACCACCGCTAAGCTAAAGGTGGCTAATGTTGGGCTATAAAGGAACTACAGCACGGTCACATGACTTCACGTCACCACCACTAAGCTAAAGGTGGCTAATGTTGGGCTATAAAGGATGTAGCACGGTCACATGACTTCACGTCTCCACCGCTAAGCTAAAGGTGGCTAATGTTGGGCTATAAAGGAACTACAGCACGGTCACATGACTTCACGTCACCACCGCTAAGCTAAAGGTGGCTAATGTTGGGCTATAAAGGAACTACAGCACGGTCACATGACTTCACGTCACCACCGCTAAGCTAAAGGTGGCTAATGTTGGGCTATAAAGGAACTACAGCACGGTCACATGACTTCACGTCACCACCACTAAGCTAAAGGTGGCTAATGTTGGGCTATAAAGGAACTACAGCACGGTCACATGACTTCACGTCACCACCACTAAGCTAAAGGTGGCTAATGTTGGGCTATAAAGAACTACAACACGGTCACATGAATTAATAATTAATTACATGTATTTTGTAGCTGCCCGGATTATAACAGACAAAGACTCATTCTGAAAACTGCACTGGAACAACATAACATCAAGGACATGGATTTCAAGTCAATACACGAAAGCAAATCAAGAAATGAAGTAAACAAGCTGATCTTCAAGTTTCTCAAAAACACTGCTCTGAGGACAAGCATTTAATATAAACATTAAATAAATCAACAGTAGGTGGCGATATATGCTCCAAGTGGAAGCGATTCGCCATTAAAGAAAAAAGAAGAAGAAGAAGTAGCAGAAGAAGAAATACGCTAACGCTACAAACAGGCACAACACTGTTACTCTGTTTTTACTGACATAACATTTGATTTCACCGTGCTCTATTTTTTTTAACACACGTTCAAAAACGAGAACATTTTCGGGAGTTTCAACCGGCCACGGAAAACGGGGACGTTTTGGTCACCCATCCGACCGTGTTTACAGCTAGCACACAAGCTAACATAAAGACTACAAGCTCACTTGAGGTGGAGGCTTTTTTACACGTTGCTTGACTCACACATCTGATCTAAACGTAGTAACGTGTGTTGGGGAAAATAATTATTTAAAGTTATTTAATAATTGTACTTTTTGATGGATGAATGATGCTCAAAGTGAGGCGGGCCTGGTTTACACACACACACACACACACACACACACACACACACACACACACACACACACACACACACACACACGCTTCCTGCCTCGCTGCAGCCCACAGACCATAAAACAAGGCCACATTTTCCGACTGCACTTCCACCCTGAAAATAAAAAAGCACCCTCCTCTCTTTTCTCTCTCTGAAGGCTAAATTTAGCGCCTGGCCTCGCCGTACATCCCCCTTCGTCTCATCCCCTCGCCCACACACTTCCTGTGCTAACCTGCTCTTAGCCGACACTTTGATCCACACACACTGAACCAGGTTAATGAGAGGCTGGGAGGAGTACCGCTAGTAAAAGTACTTAGATCATGTACTTGAGTAAAAGTAATAGAAAATAGTTCATCTAAATAGTTTGTTTCTCCTCTTAAAACTGTTTAATAACAGTTCATTTAAAGGTGGGGTGGGTAAGTTTGAGAAGCCGGCTGGAGATACACTTGTTATATTCCATGGAATGCTCTGAACATCCCGATAGCAGTGAATATCTGAAGAGCTTTGACAATAAATACATAAGAAACATCATCTGTGGAAGCCGTGGCGCTGTAGAAAGCTCGACCAATCATCTGAGCCGGCTAAAGTAACTGGATGGCTTACCAGCCTGTCAGCCTTCCATCGGGGCACAGACTTATCTCGTGCCCTCATTGGTCATGTGCGCGTTCGTGTGTGTTGGAGGAGGGGCTCTGTGAGGAAGTGGCAGATTTCTTCCGGCTGTGTATTTTCAAATTCTAGCGATCTCGAGCCGGTTTCTCCAAAATTACCTACACCACCTTTAAAAGCTTAAAAACGATTTATCTGGTGGGTAGAGGTCGATAAAGCTGGCGACGCTAGGATAGAATATAGAATAGATAGAAATGGAGGATGAAACCCTCTTTAATTGTCACACATGCAGAGCACACAGTGACACGTGGTCTCTGCTTTTAACCAATCCTAGCACTAGACTCCTAGCACTAGACTCCTAGCGCTAGACTCCTAGTGTTAGACTCCTAGCACTAGGAGTCTAGCGCTAGGAGTCTAACGCTAGGAGTCTAACGCTAGGAGTGTTAGACTCCTAGTGCTATGAGTCTAGTGCTAGGAGTCTAGCACTAGACTCCTAGCACTAGGAGTCTAGCACTAGGAGTCTAACACTAGGAGTCTAGCGCTAGGAGTCTAGCGCTAGGAGTCTAGCGCTAGGAGTCTAGTGCTAGGAGTCTAGTGCTAGACTCCTAGCACCAGACTCCTAGCACTAGGAGTCTAACACTAGGAGTCTAACACTAGGAGTCTAACACTAGGAGTCTAGCGCTAGGAGTCTAGTGCTAGTCTCCTAGCACTAGACTCCTAACACTAGGAGTCTAGTGTTAGGAGTCTAACACTAGGAGTCTAGCGCTAGGAGTCTAGTGTTAGACTCCTAGTGCTAGGAGTCTAGTGCTAGGAGTCTAGTGCTAGGAGTCTAGTGCTAGGAGTCTAGTGCTAGGAGTCTAACGCTAGGAGTCTAGCTCTAGGAGTCTAGTGCTAGGAGTCTAGTGCTAGGAGTCTAGTGCTAGGAGTCTAGTGCTAGACTCCTAGCACTAGACTCCTAACACTAGGAGTCTAGTGCTAGGAGACTAGTGCTAGGAGTCTAGTGCTAGGAGTCTAGTGCTAGACTCCTAGCACTAGACTCCTAGCACTAGGAGTCTAACACTAGGAGTCTAGTGCTAGGAGTCTAGTGCTAGGAGCATTGCTCTGCAAATAAATAATAACTACACTTCAACCGGAAGCGCCACAGAGCCGGTGAAGCATTAGATGAATATCAGTAGATATTTAAAGACCTGGTTTAAGAGAGTTTAAGCTCAGACAGAGTCACTGAGCAGCCCCCACAGATCCCGTGAGATCTTGAACCCTCACGTGATTCCAGACAGACAGGTGGAGTTGTACCTGGCGTGTGGTGGTGGAAGTTGGCGTTTCCGCCCTGAGCGTTGGCGGCGTTGATGCCCAGCTGCGTGAGGGTGGAGGCCAGGTTCCCCGTGCTGCTGCCCCCGCTCAGAGAGGTGCATCCTGGGTAGCAGGGCTCGTCCTGGTCCAGCGGCGTGGGCAGCGGCGACGGGAAGTGGAGGCTGGAGAGATCGGGCAGCGAGCCGCCGGTGTTCAGAGACGCCGGGACGCCGTGCCCCGGGGGGGGGGGCGGCTGCTCCGGAGACGAGAAGATGCTGAGGAGACAGGGTTCAGTAACTGAGTACTCAAGTCCTGCACTTAGTTAGGTATATGGTGTACTTCAATGTGTATGTGTGTGTTATGTTAGACTTACTTGATGCCAGGGACTTCACAGGATTTTGGCCGGGACGACAACAGAGGCAACTGGAGAATAACACACAGTTATAATTACGTTTTTAAGTTTTATTTAGTGGATTTACACATTAATAAATAAGTCAACAAGAATGAAGAGAAACTCCGACTGGAGGTATTCTAGCCTCTGCAGACCGTTTACATGCACTAAACTGGCACTTTTTAAAATACATATGTACTTACCTTCTTGGTGTCCCAGGGCTTGAGCAGCTTCCCCTCATCCAGCATGTTCTCTTCGATCGGAGGCACCGGGTACGGAAACACTGAGATCCATTTGAAAAGGAAACGGTGCCGTTACATGACAGCAGTGTGTGTGTGTGATAGCAGTGTGTGTGTGCGTGTATGTGTGTGTGTGTGTGTGTGTGTGAGCGTGTGTGTGTGTGTGACAGCAGTGTGTGTGTGTGTGTGTGTGTGTGTGTGTGTGTGTGTGTGTGTGTGTGAGCGTGTGTGTGTGTGTGTGTGTGTGTGTGTGTGTGTGTGACAGCAGTGTGTGTGTGTGTGTGTTGTGTGTGTGAGCGTGTGGTGTGTGTGACAGCAGTTGTGTGTGTGTGTGTGTGTGTGTGTGTGTGTGAGCGTGTGTGTGTGTGAGTGTGTGTGCGTGACAGCAGTGTGTGTGTGTGTGTGTGTGTGTGTGAGCGTGTGTGTGTGACAGCAGTGTGTGTGGTGTGTGTGTGAGCGTGTGTGTGTGTGTGTGTGTGTGAGCGTGTGTGTGTGACAGCAGTGTGTGTGTGTGTGTGTGTGTGTGTGTGTGTGTGTGTGTGTGACAGCAGTGTGTGTGTGTGTGTGTGTGTGTGTGTGTGTGTGTGTGACAGCAGTGGTGTGTGTGTGTGTGTGTGTGTGTGTGTGTGTGTGTGTGTGTGTGAGCGTGTGTGTGTGTGTGTGTGTGTGTGCGTGACAGCAGTGTGTGTGTGTGAGCGTGTGTGTGTGACAGCAGTGTGTGTGCGTGTGCGTGTGTGTGTGTGAGACTCACTTCGTCTGCCCTCTCCATCGCTCTGCCCTGCAGGATCACACACACACACACACACACACACACACACACACACACACACACACACGATCACACACACACACACACACACACACACACACACACACACACACACACACACACGTTAATAGTGAGCTGGATATATCCTCCTCAGTTTATATTCAGAACGTCCTGTAAGGAAAACCTGTCCACGCGACTTTATCCTATTTATATTTCGCATATAGGTCAACAGTGTAACAAAGAACAGGTGACCACATCCAAAACACAGAAGAAAGGAACAAAAAACATCGCACCACTTTCACTTTCCGTCACTGTGGTTTCAAGAGGAGACGTGTGAAAGCTGCAGGAACCAGTCCTGAAACATGACTCAGCATTTCAGCACTTCCTGTCCCCTGTCTGGAGGTCAACGGTTTCTGAATGTTTTTATGTTCACAAGTTCCTGAAATAAGGTCTGTGGTTAAGACGAGCTGAAGAGATTTTTATTCTACCGCGTAAAGTATGCCAGTAAATACCTCACTGCTGGATTTACTAACGACGCTTGCTAACAAGTGTCTAAATGAGACGATTTAATGTCATCCCGCCCAACATTAGCCGCCTTTAGCTTAGCGGTGGTGACGTGAAGTCATGTGACCGTGCTGTAGTTCCTTTATAGCCCAACATTAGCCTCCTTTAGCTTAGCGATGGTGACGTGAAGTCATGTGACCGTGCTGTAGTTCTTTATAGCCCAACATTAGCCTCCTTTAGCTTAGCGATGGTGACGTGAAGTCATGTGACCGTGCTGTAGTTCTTTATAGCCCAACATTAGCCACCTTTAGCTTAGCGGTGGTGACGTGAAGTCATGTGACCGTGCTGTAGTTCTTTATAGCCCAACATTAGCCTCCTTTAGCTTAGCGATGGTGACGTGAAGTCATGTGACCGTGCTGTAGTTCTTTATAGCCCAACATTAGCCACCTTTAGCTTAGCGGTGGTGACGTGAAGTCATGTGACCGTGCTGTAGTTCTTTATAGCCCAACATTAGCCACCTTTAGCTTAGCGGTGGTGACGTGAAGTCATGTGACCGTGCTGTAGTTCCTTTATAGCCCAACATTAGCCATCTTTAGCTTAGCGATGGTGACGTGAAGTCATGTGGCCATGCTGTAGTTCTTTATAGCCCAACATTAGCCACCTTTAGCTTAGCGGTGGTGACGTGAAGTCATGTGACCGTGCTGTAGTTCCTTTATAGCCCAACATTAGCTTAGCGGTGGTGACGTGAAGTCATGTGACCGTGCTGTAGTTCTTTATAGCCCAACATTAGCCACCTTTAGCTTAGCGGTGGTGACGTGAAGTCATGTGACCGTGATGTAGTTCCTTTATAGCCCAACATTAGCCTCCTGTAGCTTAGCGATGGTGACGTGAAGTCATGTGACCGTGCTGTAGTTCCTTTATAGCCCAACATTAGCCACATTTAGCTTAGCGGTAGTGAAGTCATGTGACCGTGCTGTTGTTCTTTATAGCCCAACATTAGCCACATTTAGCTTAGCGGTAGTGAAGTCATGTGACCGTGCTGTAGTTCCTTTATAGCCCAACATTAGCCACCTTTAGCTTAGCGGTGGAGACGTGAAGTCATGTGACCGTGCTGTAGTTCCTTTATAGCCCAACATTAGCCTCCTTTAGCTTAGCGGTGGTGACGTGAAGTCATGTGACCGTGCTGTAGTTCCTTTATAGCCCAACATTAGCCGCCTTTAGCTTAGCGGTGGTGACGTGAAGTCATGTGACCGTGCTGTAGTTCCTTTATAGCCCAACATTAGCCTCCTTTAGCTTAGCGGTGGTGACGTGAAGTCATGTGACCGTGCTGTAGTTCTTTATAGCCCAACATTAGCCGCCTTTAGCTTAGCGGTGGTGACGTGAAGTCATGTGACCGTGCTGTAGTTCCTTTATAGCCCAACATTAGCCACCTTTAGCTTAGCGGTGGTGACGTGAAGTCATGTGACCATGCTGTAGTTCCTTTATAGCCCAGCATTAGCCTCCTTTAGCTTAGCGGTGGTGACGTGAAGTCATGTGACCGTGCTGTAGTTCCTTTATAGCCCAACATTAGCCACCTTTAGCTTAGTGGTGGTGACGTGAAGTCATGTGACCGTGCTGTAGTTCCTTTATAGCCCAACATTAGCCTCCTTTAGCTTAGCGGTGGTGACGTGAAGTCATGTGACCGTGCTGTAGTTCCTTCATAGCCCAACATTAGCCACCTTTAGCTTAGCGGTGGAGACGTGAAGTCATGTGACCGTGCTGTAGTTCCTTTATAGCCCAACATTAGCCACCTTTAGCTTAGCGGTGGTGACGTGAAGTCATGTGACCGTGCTGTAGTTCTTTATAGCCCAACATTAGCCACCTTTAGCTTAGCGGTGGTGACGTGAAGTCATGTGACCGTGCTGTAGTTCCTTTATAGCCCAACATTAGCCACCTTTAGCTTAGCGGTGGTGACGTGAAGTCATGTGACCGTGCTGTAGTTCCTTTATAGCCCAACATTAGCCTCCTTTAGCTTAGCGGTGGTCACGTGAAGTCATGTGACCGTGCTGTAGTTCCTTTATAGCCCAACATTAGCCAACTTTAGCTTAGCGGTGGAGACGTGAAGTCATGTGACCGTGCTGTAGTTCCTTTATAGCCCAACATTAGCCACCTTTAGCTTAGCGGTGGAGACGTGAAGTCATGTGACCGTGCTGTAGTTCCTTTATAGCCCAACATTAGCCACCTTTAGCTTAGCGGTGGTGACGTGAAGTCATGTGACCGTGCTGTAGTTCCTTTATAGCCCAACATTAGCCACCTTTAGCTTAGCGGTGGTGACGTGAAGTCATGTGACCGTGCTGTAGTTCCTTTATAGCCCAACATTAGCCACCTTTAGCTTAGCGGTGGTGACGTGAAGTCATGTGACCGTGCTGTAGTTCCTTTAAAGCCCAACATTAGCTGCCTTTAGCTTAGCGGTGGTGACGTGAAGTCATGTGACCGTTAGTGCTGCGTACCGGTACGCCGAACCGGTACTGGACTTGTAAAAAGTTTCGGTTCAAGTCCGGTTAAAACCGGAACGTCGGGAACCGGTACTTGGACTCGCAAAAAAACTAGCACTTACGTATATTCTGGTGTCTGTGGTTATTTAAACATTCCCTGATAAACGTTATTCAGTGTCAATAAATGAGTGCTAATCCCAGTGTGCTCAGTGTACAACATCACATGTCATTTCACCTTCGATTCACGGTTTGAAAACGTAGCATTTCGCCACATGCTAATGCTAACCGGAAGTGAAGAATTTTCAGAATAAAAGTATTAAGTTAATAGTTAGTGAACTTCCGTTTTTTTAAGAATAAAACTGATTTCAATTAAATAGTGTATTTAATTCAAAATTACGCCATATCAACATTGATTTGAATTTCTAACAGTATGTATGTACATCACTATGTATGTAGTATGTACTGTATAATGTACACATGTAGAGTTGTAGAAAATACATGGTGTACAGACAGTACAGTACACTGACTGTACATACAGTGTAGCCTATACTGTATACTATAGTAGCAGTGTAATGTAATGCGTATAGTCTACTCTACACTCTACCTTTCAGCAAAGCTTTAGGGATTTAGGCTCAGTCAGCTCAGGGACTGTTTGGTTACTTCAGTTTGGTAAATGAAATAAATGTTTGAACTTTGTAGTAGTTCACTGTAGTTGCTGTCATAAGTCATTTGTAGACTAAGTGGCAAAAACAGTTTTTTTACATTTGTACTTTGTAGAGAAATGTAGACACAAGTTGGAAGGGAGCACAATAAACCTGACGAGTTTGAATTTGAGTTGATTATAAGTTAATTTTCAATTGATAATTAGCTCACAATAAGTTCACTTTAGTTACTCACGCAACTTGACACAAGCCATGGGTTCAGGTCCGGACTTATAAGTCCGGACCTGAACCTGAACCTCCGGACTTGAGTCCGGACCTGAACCTGAATGTGAGTCCAGGTACGCAGCACTAGTGACCGTGCTGTAGTTCCTTTAAAGCCTAATGTTAGATACTTAAAAAATCAAAAGTGGTGTTAATATGGAGATCATCCTGCTTCCCTGAGTTTGTCTGTCTCTAGATGTGATGTATATGTGTGTGTGGCCTCACCTGAGCGTCTGCTGCTCTGGAGGGGCCCCCCTGTGGAGAAGGGGTCTCCTTGGGGGGGGTTCATCACGCTGGTGTGGAGCGCCGAGTCAGAGTTAGTCCTGAGGGCCGAGAGATCCAATAAAAACGTAAACACTTCAATCAGACAATCTCTCCATAACACCAGCGCTGTTTTAATCTCCATGGTGATAGATGACAGTAAAGCTGTGATATCGGAGCGATGCCGTGCTGGCTTCCCCTGAGAGGAGGAACACCTGACAGCTCCTGCTATAAACCACACTCAGTCACAGTTACAAAGCACACAGACTTTAGGTATTTGTACTTCACTTGAGTATTTTCATTATACTTACCTAGGTATACACACAAGCATGTTATCTTCATGATATTGATAACAGCGGTATACTCACAGATGTGTTTAGAAACAGAAAAAAGAGAGGTAGATCTTGAGATTGGTCAAAGTCAAAAGGAAGGAGAAAATAGACGCATTTATTTTGTCTGAGTCCGGAAGAAGAAACAAAACATTTCAAATAGAAGCTCCACGGGATTCTCATTTCCCCCAACATGCTTTCATTATTTCATCCTCCACTTCCACTCTGATGGTGGAGGGAGGAAGAGGAGGAAGAGGAGGAAGAGGGGGATTCACCTGTTGAGTGCAGTGACGGGGAGACGAAACAACTGGCTTTTATCCCCGGGGAAGTTTCCAGACCAATTCCTTTTTTTATGATCGACAAGAACAAAAAGTTACCACCGGGAAAACATCGGAGAGAGGAGGAAAGAAGAAGCAGCAGGAAGAGGAAGAGGAGGAGGAGGAAGAGGGCTCGGAGAAGCAAGCGGAGGAGGAGGAGGAAGGGGGGGGGTCTCGTGAACTGTTAGCGCTGGTGTTGTGTCAAATTATGCACCCCCACCGTGAAATGCACCCCGTGTCACGGGAACGCGCATTTCTAAACGTTTACACCTTAAAACGAAAAGTAAACGTCCAGGTTATTTATTTAATGGTAATTTTCAGACTGCGAGTCGTTTAGCGGCAGCTGGTCCCTCGGCTCACGTCGTCCACTCGGGCCACCTGTGCGTCAACAAATAATGTCCCCCTGACCAACCTATATTGCAACACCCCAACCATCAAAATACGGGCCGTTTCTCAATCTCGAGGATACTGGCTTCCAAGCCAATATTTCAAGGATGCTACGTCATCGAGTGCCGCCGAAGGACTGTTCCAATTTCCAGCATACTTGGAATTCCACAGAGGCCGCGTCCTTGGTTTGGGGGAAATTTCGAGGCTGCACATGGGTAGACTTCGCGTCCTTAAAATCCCCACAATGCTTTGCGCACGGACCAATTTCAAAAACCCTTGCGGAGAATGGCTGAACCGACGCAGCACACGTTTAAATGTAAGTATAGTGGCGTAGAACATGTGTTGGTAAATATGTTACTTTGTTACTTTTGTTTGTTATCAACAAAAATGTGTTCCGTGAAAGTAAAGCAAGTTCATAATTAGATAGACGTCGTGAGGTATTTATTTTCGGTACAGTTTATGTTGAGTGGCACACTTGTTAGCCTGTTCCATTCTTCTTCGTTTTCCGAAGCCGTGGCTTGGAAGCATACTTGCTTCGTTTCTGAAGGAAGTGACTTGGAAGTACGCGACTACCAAGCCAGCATCCTCGAGATTGAGAAGCACCCACGGAGCGAAAAGTTTAAACACAAGAATCAAGACTATATGAGCTACCACTAAACGACTCTGAAAACTACCATTCAAAAAACCCTGGACGTTTTCTTTTCGTTTTAAGGTGTAAACGTTTCATTTTCAAATGCGTGTTCCCGTGACAAGGGGTGCATAACACGGCACAACACCGGTGTTCAGACATTTCAATGATTTGTTCGGCAGAGTTAGGTCTGGAAACGAGATAACGGCATAACACCGGAGCCCTGCTGCGGGGGAACTTTGGCGCTGTTCTGAGTTTGTTCTAATCCGTCAAAATGACGAACTGCTTTCAGATTTTTCCGTCATTGTTAAAACAAATTCGTCACAGCCGGAATATATTCGGTTAACGCGACCTCTGCCCCCCCCCCCCCCTTATCACCTGAATCTCCTCCTGTACCTCATTCACACCAACACAACTCCGGTTCAAGCTCCGTGCTAGAGCTTTTCAGGTTCAGAACCGGTTCTTCGGTTTAGCTCCGGCTCTTTTCACACCGCCCAGAGTCCGACTGGTGCTGCGTCATCGTTTGCGTCATGGCGTAACCGTTTGCGTGCCTGCTTCATAAAGCCAAACCGCGGAAACCCCTCACAGCTCACACCGACAACAACAACAACAACAACAACAACAACAACAACAACAACAACGGCCGATTGTGCTCCAGCTTCCTCTGTACCTCTTCGGAAGCCCAGCTTCCCAGTAGGTAGCTGGTCTCTTCAGTGGACCACTGCTGCTGGCTAAGTTTCTCCATCGTTGTGTACAAGCTGGATAAAACGCCGGCTTGTTGTTGTTGTTCAGGAGTTGATCCCGCCCCTGCCCCCGCCTCGACGTAAGCGTGACGTATGCGGTGCTTTTGCTCTGGCCGGAAAAAAATGTGGTTCTTGAAACGAACCGGATTCCGGAGCTAAGAGGCTGCTCCGCTGCGGTGTGAACAGGAAAACCCGGTGCTTTTAAGCTCCAGCTCCGAACCGGCCCTGAAACACCGTAGATGTGAATGAGGTACAAGAGCACCATTGAGTTCTTTGTAACCAAATGTCTCTCAGATGCCCCTTTCACACCAGCGCCTTTTCAGCTCCGGCTTGGAGCTAGAGCCTGAAAAGCGCCGGGTTTTCCAGTTCACACCGGAGCTGCGCCGGCTCTTAGCTCCGGAATCCGCTTCATTTCCAGCTCCAAAAAATTGTCGGTCAAGAGGCAAGAGCTTTGGAGCTAAGAGGTGACGTCGCTTACGTCTCTCTTACGTCGAGGCGTGCAGGAAACTAAACCCACCTCCCATGGCTCGACTGTTATGCCTGCCTACAAGCAGTAGTGCCTATAAACACACTTTATAAAGTCAGGCAGCACTAACCAGGCTTCGTGTGGTTCTGTTTATGTGTGCCTTACTTTGACCATCCGTTCACTGTTATCGATCGTTGTGGAGAGAGGCAGACGTGTTGTTTTGTATTATTGCAGCTATCGGATGCAAGTAGTCAGTTTAGCTTCGGTTGCTATGCCAACATCACCCGTTTTATACCAGAGAAACTTTCATAACAGCGTTGTGATACCAAACAGTGTCAATTCAGACTGACACACATTCACTTAGGCTAAGGGAACTGGGGATATGCATCAGCTGCTTGTGTGAGTCGGACAGTGAATACTTTAGAGCGGCCGCTGCAGTGTGAGCTAACCGGGAGCTAACGGGAGAATAAACTCCCGTGGAAGAGCAGCACTGCAGCGGTCGGTAAATGCTGCAGAAACACATTAATAAACAATGAACCACGGCACTCTGGAGAAAAGTATAAGGTTGGAGAAGTCGTTATTCAATTTATTCTGGCTTCGTGTGATTAAAAGCAACACGATCATCGACCCGACGCTGTTGTTGTTGTTGTTGTGAGCGCCGTAATGGCTGCCGTTGGGGAGCAAATCAGCGATGTAAACGGTGACGCCATGACGCAGCAAGGGCAGCTCTGGGGCGCCAGTGGGCGGTGTGTACAGAGCGGGAGCTGAAAAGGGAAACCGGAGCTGAAGCAGAAAAGCTCCCGCTCGGAGCTAGAAACTGAAAAGCGCTGGTGTGAAAGCCGCAAGAGGGGCGTGGGGAGGGGCTCCTTGCTTTCATCTAAAGTAACAGACAGAGAATCAGCACTTTGGAAACAGGGCTGAAACAGAGGGGATTATGGGTAATCATGACTCGACATTAACGACTGCCCGATGGCCCATCTAGTATTTAGCTCGGGCAATGAAGCCTCACCTGCTGGTTGCCCGATCGGGCAATCTATCATGCCAGTATCATGCGGATCCAGTAATGAGTGACCCGACAGTAAAACTAAACATATCTATAACTAGTTACGGTAGTTTGAGAGGTCATTAAAATAGCTACGTGTGATATTCTAACCTGAAGTGTGTGTTTTGTTCCGCTCACCGCTGCAGGTGATCATGCAGAGCTGCGTGTCGACTCGTCAGCAGCAGCTGATCTCTCTCTCTCGTCAGATCAGACTTCACTCGCGTTTATGTCCATATCGATCAGATCCAGCTAGTTCTAGCTAATGATATGACTACCTGCTTATTAAAAGACACCTACACAATAAGTGTCGCTATGCAACTGGATGAGGCCACAAAGTATAGCGCAGCATTATGCATTTGTTTACATGCCCACCGGAACCCCGAGGCATTACCAACAGATCAACGCACAATCAACCCATACAGGACATCTCTTTCTCCACATTCAGTGTTAGACATTAGAATTGACTATTCTTGTCTGTCTCATACTCTTCTTGTCTGTCACATAAGTGGCGCAACTGAAGCGGTATTGCGCTAAAGGGAAATTATTTTGACCGAAGATATTTAGATTTGCCGGCTAACGGGAGCTCTGACGTCGCCATTTTGTGTGCTTGGCGGATGCGCTCGGCTCCTCTCGACTGCTGCTCGGTCAGCTTCCGGATGAGGAGGCATTCGTTCGACCAACTTACAGTAGATAACATTACAGACATTTTTAACGGGGGCCATAATAGTGTAAATAACTGAATGTAATGTTTTCTACTTTTTTGCCTTCATCAGATGGAAAGTGTCTTGACCAACAACTCAAGTGTTTCTTATAGCTATGCAGGGCATGCAAGCGAACAAACACAAACAAACAAACAAGTGAAATTAAGAATAAAATTGAAATGGTACAATATAATATTGTGGTGGTTCATCTTATAATTCAGTCTCGAGAATGCACCAGACAGCATCCAAGACCTGCACACATCTAAATGTTCTAGAGGGAGGCCCCCAAACCCTTCGTGCGTCATTTCGTCCGCGCACATTTTTCAGGGCAATCTCTATTGGGCTCAGGGCCATCTGTAGATTAGCTTAGATGGCCCAATGTCATGCACTGGTAATGCTGCAATGATCTTTCAGCCAATCAGAGACAGGCTCTGGATATATCTGAGACCTGTGACATAGTGATGAAGGAGAGGAGAATAGGGGACCTTTAACTTTAATTTAAGGACAAACCCTCTCTGTGTTTCGTTTCAGCACATATTTATTCCCTGCTGATGCTATCCATCGTCTCCTTGTCACTTCTCTGGCGCCTGGTGTCGTTTCAATAAAAATAAAACTGCCTCAGAAGCCGTGACAGTCCCGATTTAGATCTTATAAAGTGGGACTCCCCCCCCCGCCCCCCGTGCAAAGACCACAGGGCTTTTATTTTAAGAGGCATTTTAATTCATTTAGCTCTGAGCTGTTTCTTATCGAGCTTCAGTTAAAGAGCCTCTGTGATTCCTAGCTGCTGCCAGAGCACTCGACACACCCTTTATTTTATTGCCGATTTATTTGTGAATGATCTCCTCGATTACTTTTTAAGGGCTGACGAATGTCAACGATGCCGACCGTAAATATCTTCTCTTGTCCACAGCTGAAATCTATTCAGCTAACCTCCAAAGAGGAGAGAAGGAACCTGAACCCAACGTTTGAATCGATTGAGCGACTGGTTCATTAAACAGTCTTTTTTAATTGTAAATATCGGCAGTATAAAATTCCATTAACTCGTGTGTGTGTGTGTGTGTGTGTGTGTGTGTGTGTGTGTGTGTGTGTGTGTGTGTGTGTGTGTGGTGTGTGTGTGTGTGTGTGTGTGTGTGTGTGTGTGTGTGTGTGTGTGTGTGTGTGTGTGTGTGTGTGTGTGTGTGTGTGTGTGTGTGTGTGTGTGTGTGTGTGTGTGTGTGTGTGTGTGTGTGTGTGTGTGTGTGTGTGTGTGTGCGTGCGTGCGTTGGTTACAAGGATCTCCAGGCAGAACGCAGGCTGGGAGGTTAAAAACTGCAGAAAAGAGAAGAAAAAGCCTCGAAGAAATAAAAATAAAAAGGAAACAGATTCCCAGAAAGAAGAACTGGCTGGACGCGCCGGCTGAAATCCACTTCCTGTTAGTGTAGAGGTTAGTGCTGCGGAGGGAAGACCTTGGTGAAGCCTCAGCGTCGCCCCCATCACAAACTACGTCTGCATGCTTTCATCCAGAAACACTCAATATGATTCGGATACACATCGCCAGTTTCAATACTTTTGAACTTCCTCTAAAGCTCCATCTTCAATGCAGGAGTATTTCTAGAGCTTCTATAGGTAGATGCTGCTTTTCTAACAAATCCTTAAATGACATGTGTGTTTATATATATATGTTAATGATATAATAAGCAGCAGTTCCATGTTAACATGTCTTAAAATGACTACAATTGTTGAGTTGTGTACAGTGGGTTTCATATAAAAACCCTTGCAGGGGAAAATAATCAAAACATTCAATTACAGAGTCAGGTGATGAGGTTTAATATTCCCGTTTTCTAAATATATTGGTTTGTTTACAAGAGAAAACCCTGAGATTAAAGGCACACGTTCACTTCCCTTTTTAGTCGGATAACTTCATCGACTTCCGGCTAATTTACCATTTTAGAGAATTGTTTTTCTTGTTAGGCAATATTAGCGTTTTTAGTTCCCTCTGGTCTCCTGTCATGGCGTCAATTTAACCTAAGTTACAGGATGAAGGATTTCGGACATCTGGAGTTATCGGAGAAACAAGCTAAGCTAACGTTAGCAGCCGCCCTACAGCGTGCAGAGAGAAACTAATGTTAGCATCAAACTCCTCTTTTCCCTCACTATTTTAGTATTTCATAGCTTTAACTGGAGGACGTCTTGTGTCCCTTAGACCCCGGGCGTCCCTCAGGCTTCACACAGGTTTCCAGGAGCAGAGGAGACAGAAACAAGATGCTAAAAACAAACATGGCCTCCTCGAGGACTGCGGCGTTTACATGGAGACAGACAGGAAGTAAAGAGAGAGGGGGGGGGGTACCTTCTCCAGCTGGGGTCCGGAGGCGGGGACAGGTAGGCGGAGTTATACGGCGAGCTGTCCACCTGAGGAGATGAGAGT
Organism: Pseudochaenichthys georgianus; assembly: GCF_902827115.2. Taxonomy (NCBI): domain Eukaryota; kingdom Metazoa; phylum Chordata; class Actinopteri; order Perciformes; family Channichthyidae; genus Pseudochaenichthys; species Pseudochaenichthys georgianus. Next base: position 62,404 of record NW_027263141.1, read on the forward strand.
TAAGGAAACACAAAGCATCTGTGCACAAAGAACTGCACATCTGGAGGACTGGTGTCACTTCCTGGCTGTGGTCCTGGTCCTGGTCCTGGTCCATGACTACACTGCTGCATCCCTTCCTCCGCCTCTCTCCCCGATGCCCCCATCACTCTGGAACAGGGTCAATCTGGATCCATTGATGTGGCTTTAAAGGTCCCCTGTTGTTCAGACTCACTGATAAACGCAGGGTCAGGGTGAGGCTGTTTGATAATCTAATATTCCCCCCATTGTCTTTTATCCGTCTCTTGAGTGTGATGTTTTTATTGGATAAACCCTTTATCGTCCCACAGAGGGGAAAGGTACATTCTGCATCTGACCCATCGCAGTGTTGGGAGCAGTGGGGATCGCTGCCTGTATGTCTGTAAACCAATATATATAAATAAAGTGTATTTATTATTATTTTATTATACTATAACTTGAATCAAAATATAAAAAAATTAACTTAATTAAATCATATTTTTATTAATTCATTTTGACAGATTTAGATCCTCGTCTGATGTTGAAAATGGAGCTGCTGTGAAGTAGAAATTCAGACTTGATCTGACGATAAAGTGATAACGATCGAATCGTTTTTCGGCATTTAAAAAAAATCTTTTTCATGGATTGTTTTCAAGTGAAATATCTAATTATTTGGCACATTTAGCTGACGTATGTCTTCAACAGAACACCCTGTAGGCCTAGCTCTTCTCCTGACACACACACACACACACACACACACACACACACACACACACACACACACACACACACACACACACACACACACACACACACACACACACCACACACACACACACACACACACACACACACACACACACACACACACACACACACACACACACACACACACACACACACACACACACACAGGCTGAGGGGCCGGACATCTCTGAGAAGCAGCAGCACAGGCTGGTATGAGAAAAATAAAGAGCTTTTGGGACATAAAGGCATTGAGACATGTCCCAGTAGAGACACTACATACTGATATACACCTGAACATCAGCAGGAGAGGACTCTTTAAAGTAGAGACACTACATACTGATATACACCTGAGCATCAGCAGGAGAGGACTCTTTAAAGTAGAGACACTACATACTGATATACACCTGAACATCAGCAGGAGAGGACTCTTTAAAGTAGAGGCACTACATACTGATATACACCTGAACATCAGCAGGAGAGGACTCTTTAAAGTAGAGGCACTACATACTGATATACACCTGAACATCAGCAGGAGAGGACTCTTTAAAGTGGAGACACTACATACTGATATACACCTGAGCATCAGCAGGAGAGGACTCTTTAAAGTAGAGACACTACATACTGATATACACCTGAGCATCAGCAGGAGAGGACTCTTTAAAGTAGAGGCACTACATACTGATATACACCTGAACATCAGCAGGAGAGGACTCTTTAAAGTAGAGGCACTACATACTGATATACACCTGAACATCAGCAGGAGAGGACTCTTTAAAGTAGAGACACTACATACTGATATACACCTGAGCATCAGCAGGAGAGGACTCTTTAAAGTAGAGACACTACATACTGATATACACCTGAACATCAGCAGGAGAGGACTCTTTAAAGTAGAGGCACTACATACTGATATACACCTGAACATCAGCAGGAGAGGACTCTTTAAAGTAGAGGCACTACATACTGATATACACCTGAACATCAGCAGGAGAGGACTCTTTAAAGTGGAGACACTACATACTGATATACACCTGAACATCAGCAGGAGAGGACTCTTTAAAGTAGAGGCACTACATACTGATATACACCTGAACATCAGCAGGAGAGGACTCTTTAAAGTAGAGGCACTACATACTGATATACACCTGAACATCAGCAGGAGAGGACTCTTTAAAGTGGAGACACTACATACTGATATACACCTGAGCATCAGTAGGAGAGGACTCTTTAAAGTAGAGGCACTACATACTGATATACACCTGAACATCAGCAGGAGAGGACTCTTTAAAGTAGAGGCACTACATACTGATATACACCTGAACATCAGCAGGAGAGGACTCTTTAAAGTGGAGACACTACATACTGATATACACCTGAGCATCAGCAGGAGAGGACTCTTTAAAGTAGAGACACTACATACTGATATACACCTGAGCATCAGCAGGAGAGGACTCTTTAAAGTAGAGGCACTACATACTGATATACACCTGAACATCAGCAGGAGAGGACTCTTTAAAGTAGAGGCACTACATACTGATATACACCTGAACATCAGCAGGAGAGGACTCTTTAAAGTGGAGACACTACATACTGATATACACCTGAACATCAGCAGGAGAGGACTCTTTAAAGTAGAGACACTACATACTGATATACACCTGAGCATCAGCAGGAGAGGACTCTTTAAAGTAGAGACACTACATACTGATATACACCTGAACATCAGCAGGAGAGGACTCTTTAAAGTAGAGACACTACATACTGATATACACCTGAACATCAGCAGGAGAGGACTCTTTAAAGTAGAGACACTACATACTGAAATACACCTAACCATCAGCAGGAGAGGACTCTTTAAAGTAGAGACACTACATACTGATATACACCTGAACATCAGCAGGAGAGGACTCTTTAAAGTAGAGACACTACATACTGATATACACCTGAGCATCAGCAGGAGAGGACTCTTTAAAGTAGAGACACTACATACTGATATACACCTGAACATCAGCAGGAGAGGACTCTTTAAAGTAGGGACACTACACACTGATATACACCTGAACATCAGCAGGAGAGGACTCTTTAAAGTAGGGACACTACACACTGATATACACCTGAACATCAGCAGGAGAGGACTCTTTAAAGTAGAGACACTACATACTGATATACACCTGAACATCAGCAGGAGAGGACTCTTTAAAGTAGGGACACTACACACTGATATACACCTGAACATCAGCAGGAGAGGACTCTTTAAAGTAGAGACACTACATACTGATATACACCTGAACATCAGCAGGAGAGGACTCTTTAAAGTAGGGACACTACACACTGATATACACCTGAACATCAGCAGGAGAGGACTCTTTAAAGTAGGGACACTACACACTGATATACACCTGAACATCAGCAGGAGAGGACTCTTTAAAGTAGGGACACTACACACTGATATACACCTGAACATCAGCAGGAGAGGACTCTTTAAAGTAGGGACACTACACACTGATATACACCTGAACATCAGCAGGAGAGGACTCTTTAAAGTAGGGACACGACACACTGATATACACCTGAACATCTTGAAACCTGAAAAAGGTTGTGAAAATCTTTTTTTTTTTTTTTTTTTTAATATGTTTTATTTAAAAGTACAAAACAGAGAATCTCAGTCACTGTTTGATCCTGAAAAATACGTTATGTTAAAGTCAGTCTTTCACATTTCATCACAATACAAAATATAACGCATATGTTGGACATGATTAAAATAATGTAGTCCTTAAAATGACTGGTTGAAATTCTTTGGTGCTATAATCACAAAAATACATTTCCAAGTGTCTAAAACATATTGATATTTGTCGTCGCATCTTTTATGATTGATGCAAAAAATGACAGTTCATGAAATCCCGTCAAAGCAAGTTGAGAGTAAAGTAAATCACAGCAGGTCTTTAAATAGCAGATACAAGGTTTTCTTTGTGTAATATCGGTTCAGCTGCAGAGAGACGAGCGGCGCTTCCCGTCCAGCAGAGGATCACGTGAGGGGTTTGTTCGAGCCAGTAAGAACTTCAACAGAAAGATGATGTTATTGAACGTATATATATTTTCTGCTTCCATTTTTAGTGCTTTAACTGTACAATTAGTGCTTCAGGGGTCAAGTGGCATACTAACTTCAGAAACATGACTATAAAGACCTGCAAAATAAACACAAAATGACCACAAGGAGGCGCTAAACCACAGACATTTAAAAAAAGGTTTAGCAACAGACACACAACGACTACATAGATGCGGAAAGCCACCACAAAAGGAAGAAATCAAGTCATGATGACTCAAAGGGAGATCACACACACCACCGCAATTAAAAAACCCAGAAACACAAAGTAGACCAAAAAGTGTTAAAAACAACTACAGAAACCGCCAGACAAACCCAAGGAGGTGCTAAACGACTAAGAGTAGACATTAACTGCCACAAAGAAACACACGATGATAACAAAAACCTGAAAACGACAACAACAAAACATGAGAAACCACTACACACCCTAAATACAAAGACAAAACAACCCCCGTGAAACATAAGACGATGCAAAAAGGAGTTAAAATGACCAGAAACATGTGGAGAATTATTCAAATGAAGCACACTGTCCAAAAATATATGCAAAACCAGGGACTAAGACTTCCCTTAATTATTGGCCCCGGAATATTCTGACCTATACAGACTAGCAGAGGACGCTCCAATTGACTGATGTTCCCCAAACGTCTCACCTGCAGGCTGCAGTATATCAGCCTGTAGGCCACGGATCCACAATGACATACATTTATTAATCACAGCAATCATAAGAGCACTATCAGAGCGCTTACTATCGTTTTGAAATCCTAAACAATTCATCTCTGCTAACATGAGTTACTAAAAGCATCACGGCCAACATTAGCTTCCTTTAGCTTAGCGGTGGTGACGTGAAGTCATGTGACCGTGCTGTAGTTCCTTTATAGCCCAACATTAGCCTCCTTTAGCTTAGCGGTGGTGACGTGAAGTCATGTGACCGTGCTGTAGTTCCTTTATAGCCCAACATTAGCCAACTTTAGCTTAGCGGTGGTGACGTGAAGTCATGTGACCGTGCTGTAGTTCCTTTATAGCCCAACATTAGCCTCCTTTAGCTTAGCGGTGGTGACGTGAAGTCATGTGACCGTGCTGTAGTTCCTTTATAGCCCAACATTAGCCAACTTTAGCTTAGCGGTGGTGACGTGAAGTCATGTGACCGTGCTGTAGTTCCTTTATAGCCCAACATTAGCCTCCTTTAGCTTAGCGGTGGTGACGTGAAGTCATGTGACCGTGCTGTAGTTCCTTTATAGCCCAACATTAGCCTCCTTTAGCTTAGCGGTGGTGACGTGAAGTCATGTGACCGTGCTGTAGTTCCTTTATAGCCCAACATTAGCCACCTTTAGCTTAGCGGTGGTGACTTGAAGTCATGTGACCGTGCTGTAGTTCCTTTATAGCCCAACATTAGCCACCTTTAGCTTAGCGGTGGTGACGTGAAGTCATGTGACCGTGCTGTAGTTCCTTTATAGCCCAACATTAGCCACCTTTAGCTTAGCGGTGGTGACGTGAAGTCATGTGACCGTGCTGTAGTTCCTTTATAGCCCAACATTAGCCGCCTTTAGCTTAGCGGTGGTGACGTAAAGTCATGTGACCGTGCTGTAGTTCCTTTATAGCCCAACATTAGCCGCCTTTAGCTTAGCGGTGGTGACGTGAAGTCATGTGACCGTGCTGTAGTTCCTTTATAGCCCAACATTAGCTTCTTACTTCAGAAATAAAGTGGTGTTAATATGTGGAGATTATCCTGCTGACCTCCCTGGGATGATTACAGTTTGATGAAGAGCACGGCGGTGACCAAGGCGAAGCCAGCCAGCAGCGAGGCCACCCTGGGGATGCGGTTCCCTCCGGAGCCCAGCTCGTGCGGCAGGATCTCCATGAAGGTGATGTAGAGGAAGCTTCCCGCCGCCAGACCCTGCAGCGTGCAGCGGGCCAGCCGGTGCTGCCGGGGCGCCTTCGTCTCCGAGAGTGCCGAGCCCAGGCCGATGCCCAGCGGCGACATGGCGGCAAACAGCAGCAGGCAGCCGGCCACCAGGGGGAGCCGCAGCCGGCCCCGTGACAGCGTGCAGGCCAGGCTGAAGGAGATGATGCTCTTGTGGACCATCAGCCCCAGAGTCAGAACTGAACATGGGAAGAAGCATTCAGTTCAGAGAGGGGAAACATACTCAGATGTTGTACTTAAAGTGGACCTATCATGCTATATTTGAAACATATATTGTAGGGCCATACCTATATAAAACATGTCTGTGAAGTTTTTTTTTCAAAATACCAAACAGATCACCCATTGTAGCCATGCCTCATACTGCTCAAACCCCTGTTTTGAAGCCCTGTTAGAGAAACGCAGATCTTGGGTCCTTAGCTTGAAAAAAAGAGGAGGCGGAGCTAATGCCTGATCAGAATTCTACCAGAGATAAAGTTAAATTCTGCTGTGATAAAACGCCATCCTGTTTGAACCACGTCAAGGATTATTTCTGAAATAGTATGGAGCTCAAACTAGGGGTGTTGAAATTAATCGTTTCTACGATGCATTGCGATGCGGACGATTCTGCATCGATGCAGTGACATAACATAATCGATTATAGCGTAGTAACGTTGCTTCCTGATTTTACGGCCGCGGCTTTACAATAACGTTTTTTTTTCTGTCACTTTAATATAAAACCGGTCGGTGACGCAGAGATCAGGGAACAGACGTGACAGCGGCACAGCGACACCAAACACTGCTTTATCCACCAACACAAGAACACCAGTCCAGAACCAAAGGACCCGCTCTGAATCAGTCCGTGTCGCTGCGGCTCAGGGACAGACAGGGATTTATGTTTTAAAGAAATAATCGCGTTACAATCATGTCAGGTTTTTGGTGGATTTAATTAAGTATTGGATTGCAGAGTATGAATGTCCTCGAGCTATTTTCAGACGATATATACGTGTGTACAGTTTGTGAAGGCAGGAGGAAAAAAGCTTCCGCGATCACCGTCTCCTCTCCGTTCCTCCAAGCCCCGCCCCCTCCCTGAAAATAATGAGTGACAGGCTGATAGTGACCTGATAGAAACTTTATTATTCACTTAATCACTGAGATATAATGAAGCTAACTTAGTCTCATACATTCATGGGATTCATGTAACAGTGAGACAGAGAATGTGAGTGTGCACCCACATGCACTATTTTAGTTTGTATGCTGTAGTAAATCCTCCTGTTGTCTGCTGTGTCCAGACTCAGGTCCTGTGCGTGATGCCTCATTCAGGACATTCAGTCAGTGTCCTTTCTTAACAGAAGGCCGTGGCTAGAAGCTGCAGCTCGACTGCAGAAGCTGCAGCTTTTTGTTTTTGAGGATGGAACAACTTCACACACGGAAGCTAGACCTATACAATTATTTTGGTTTATAAATTAATGTCAAGACATTTATGTAATGGATTTCTGAAGCACTTTCTAAATAATAAAAAGAGAGTTCATGTGTATTTACTGCATGTATGCATCGATGAAAAATAAGCCATGTGCAGTAATATGGAAAATTGAGGATGCATCGGGGAATCGAATCGAGAGACCAGTGAAGATGCACAGCCCGAGCTCAAATCCTTTTTCTCTTGCAGGTTTATCACGAGGTGAGTTATTTTTTTATTTCCTGCTTTTTTAAAAACACATGTGCTCTCTAGGACAGGTTGGCTCCGAGTGTTAGCGAGGCTTGCTAATGTAAACAAAGACGTCCAAAACACGCCAGGCGTTGTTCCTGATCGCACCTTTCTGTGGGTCCGCCGCAGATTTGACGTCAGATGAAATCTGTATCCGCTCGTTCGGAGGAAAAGAGAGGGGGTTTTATTTTCTGGCGCTGCGTGAGTTCCCCGACGCACCGGGGACACATGTGTATTTATAAAAGACAAAGTGCATTTTGCATGACAGGTCCCCTTTAAGTACTTTTACCTTTACTTGTCACGATGTATTCCTACTCTATGGTAAAGTAAGTATCAGAGTGTAGGAATACTCTGTTACTAGTAAAAGTCCTACAGTCAAAATGTTACTCAAGTGAAAGTAGAAAAGTAACTAAATGTGTTAAATACATGTAGTGGAGTAAAAGTACACGATTAGCTTGTTTTATGTTTGTTCTATTCTCTTTTTAATGACCATTTCATAGCGTGTTTCCGTGACACTATTTCTCAATGCACCTAATGTTTTTCATGTGTGTACAGTACTTTGAATTGCCTTGTGTTGAAAGATGCTGTATAGATAAACTTGCCTTGCCTTGCCACGTAGATCTCCTGCAGGCCCACCGCCAGCCCCTCCAACACGGAGTGCAGCGACAGCGAGAAGACCAGGACGAAGGAGCGCAGGGCCGACTGCGCGCTCAGGTCCGCGTGGAAGAGGCTGCCGCCGGACTCCTCTGACGCGCCGTGGCGCTGGGAGTTGGCGCTGGAGTTCGGCAGCAGAGCGCGACACTCCTTCACCTGAGGCTGGTCCTTAAAGGCCAGGATGACCTGCTCCAGAACCAGAACCAGGAAGAAACCCATCGCCATGATGAACTCAGGCAGAGGGAACTGAAGCTGTGGGGAGAGAAGAAGACGCCGCTGACGAGGGTGAACGATGACTATCGGATTTGATATCGAAAGTGTCTAAAGGAGAACAAACATTAGCCGCCTTTAGCTTAGCGTGGTGATGTGAGGACATTAGCTTAGCGGTGGTGACGTGAAGTCATGTGACGTTCCTGTGCGTGTGTGGGTATGTGTGTGTTTCTCAATGTCGAGGAGGCTTGCTTGGTAGCACACAGGGGCGGACTGGTCATTTGGGAATACCGGGAGTTTCCCCGGTGGGCCGGTGCTGTGTGTGGGCCGGAGGGCCAAAGAATGATTTAAAAAAAATAAAAATAAAACCTGTGCTAGACTGGGAGTCTAGCACTGGGAGCAGTGGGCAGCTATTGTACAGCGCCCAGGGAGCAATGGGAGTGAGGGGGGAAGGGGGATGTCCGGTGGCTTGCTCAAGGGCACCACGGCAGGGCAGGAGGTGAACTGGGACCTCTCCAAGTAGTCCACACTCAAAATGTAGGTCTGGTCGGGGACTTGAACCGGCGACCCTAGGGCTCACAGTCCAAGCCCCCACTGACTGCCATAGATTTAGTCCCTAATGTTGCTCTCAAAGTGCACCAGATTGATGCATTTAACTTCAACGGGCCCACCACCTACGGGAAACATCGATGGGGTCGGGTGCGCTGCCAGAAGGGTGGCAGTGAAAGAGGAGGGTCTCGACGGACCAGACCCGGGCGGCAGAAGCTGGCTTTGGGGACGTGGACTGTCACCTCTCTGGGGGGGAAGGAGCCGGAGCTTGTGCGGGAGGTGGAGCGGTACCAGTTGGATCTGGTTGGGCTCACCTCTACGCACAGCGTCGGCTCTGGAACCTTACTTCTGGATAGGGGTTGGACTCTATTCTTCTCCGGAGTTGCTCAAGGTGTGAGGCGCCGGGCGGGTGTGGGGATACTCACAAGTCCCCGGTTAGGTGCTTCGTTGTTGGAGTTTACCCCAGTGGACGAGAGGGTCGCCTCCCTACGCCTGCGGGTTATGGGGGGGGAAACTCTGACTGTTGTGTGTGCTTATGCACCCAACAGCAGTTCAGAGTATTCGGCCTTCTTGGAGACCCTGGAAAGAGTCCTGTATGGGGCTCGTGAAGGGGACTCCTTAGTCTTGCTGGGAGACTTCAACGCACATGTGGGCAATGATGGAGACACTTGGAGGGGCGTGATTGGGAGGAACGGCCCCCCTGATCTGAACCGGAGTGGTGGTTTGTTACTGGACTTCTGTGCTAGTCATGGATTGGCCATAACAAACCCCATGTTCGAACATAAGGATGCTCATAAGTGTACGTGGTACCAGAGCACCCTAGGCAGAAGGTCCATGATCGATTTCGTTATCGTATCATCGGACCTGAGGCCGTATGTTTTGGACACTCGGGTAAAGAGAGGGGCGGAGTTGTCAACTGATCACCATCTGGTGGTGAGTTGGGTCGAGTGGCGGGGGAAGCCCTGGAAAGACCTGGTAAGCCCAAACGTGTAGTTCGGGTGAACTGGGAACGTCTGGAGGAGGCCCAAGTTCAGGAGGCCTTCAACTCACACCTCCGGCGGAGCTTTTCGGGCATTCCTGTGGAGGTTGGGGACATTGAACCAGAGTGGGCGGTGTGCAAAGCCTCTATTGCCGAAGCCGCGGTGGGGAGCTGTGGTCTCAAGGTCTTAGGTGCCTCAAGGGGCGGTAACCCTCGAACCTCCTGGTGGACACCGGTGGTCAGGGAAGCCGTCCGACTGAAGAAGGAGGCCTTCAGGGATTTGTTATCCCGGGGGACTCCCGAGGCAGTTGCAAGGTACCGACAGGCCCGAAGGGCAGCAGCCTCATCCGTGGCCGAGGCAAAGCAGCGGGTGTGGGAGAAGTTCGGAGAAGACATGGAGAAGGACTTTCGGGCGGCACCAAAGTTGTTCTGGAAAACTGTCCGACACCTCAGGAGGGGGAAGCAGGGAACCATCCAAGCTGTGTACAGTAAGGATGGGACGCTGTTGACGTCAACTGATGGAGTGTTGGGACGTTGGAAGGAACACTTTGAGGAACTCCTGAACCCGACAACTCCGCCCTCTATGTTAGAGGCAGAGCTGGAGTATGACGGGGGATCAACGCCAATCTCCCGGGGGGAGGTCACTGAGGTCGTCAAACAACTCCACAGTGGCAAAGCCCCGGGGGTGGATGAGATCCGCCCGGAAATGCTGAAGGCTCTGGGTGTTGAGGGACTGTCATGGTTGACACGTCTCATCAACGTTGCGGGGAAGTCGGAAACGGTACCGAAGGAGTGGCAGACTGGGGTGGTGGTCCCCCTTTTTAAAAAGGGGGATCAGAGGGTGTGTGCCAATTACAGAGGCATCACACTACTCAGCCTCCCCGGGAGAGTTTACTCCAAGGTACTCGAAAGGAGGGTCAGGCCGATTGTTGAACCTCAGATTGAGGAGGAACAATGCGGATTCCGTCCTGGTCGTGGAACGACGGATCAGCTTTTTACTCTCGCAAGGATCCTGGAGGGGGCCTGGGAGTACGCTTATCCGGTCTACATGTGTTTTGTAGACTTGGAGAAGGCGTATGACCGGGTTCCCAGGGAGGTACTGTGGGAGGTGCTGCGGGAGTATGGGGTGAGGGGGTCTCTACTCAGGGCCATCCAATCTCTGTCCTCCCAAAGCGAGAGCTGTGTCCGGGTCCTCGGCAGTAAGTCGGACCCATTTCCGGTGAGGGTTGGCCTCCGCCAGGGCTGCGCTTTGTCACCAATCCTGTTTGTAATATACATGGATCGGATTTCGAGGCGTAGTCGTGGGGGGGGGGGGGGGGGGGGTCTGCAGTTCGGTGGACTAAGGATTGCACCACTGCTTTTTGCAGATGATGTGGTTCTGATGGCTTCATCGGTCTGCGACCTTCAGCACTCACTGGATCGGTTTCGCAACCGAGTGTGAAGCGGCTGGGATGAGGATCAGCACCTCCAAATCTGAGGCCATGGTTCTCAGCAGGAAACCGATGGACTGTCCACTCCAAGTAGGGAATGAGTCCTTACCCCAAGTGAAGGAGTTCAAGTATCTCGGGGTCTTGTTCTCGAGTGAGGGAACAATGGAGCGTGAGATGGGCCGGAGAATCGGAGCAGCGGGAGCGGTACTGCAGTCGCTTTACCGCACCGTTGTGATGAAAAGGGAGCCGAGCCAGAAGGCAAAGCTCTCTGTCTACCGGGCCATTTTCGTTCCTACCCTCATCTATGGTCATGAAGGATGGGTCATGACCGAAAGAACGAGATCGCGGATACAAGCGGCCGAGATGGGTTTCCTCCGCCGGGTGGCTGGTGTCTCCCTTAGGGATAAGGTGAGAAGTTCGGTCATCAGGGAGGGACTCGGAGTTGAGCCGCTCCTCCTTCGCGTCGAAAGAAGCCAGTTGAGGTGGTTCGGGCACCTAGTTAGGATGCCACCTGGGCGCCTCCCTAGGGAGGTGTTCCAGGCACGTCCAGCTGGGAAGAGACCAAGGGGTAGACCTAGGACCAGGTGGAGGGATTATATCTCTTCGCTGGCCTGGGAGCGCCTTGGGACCCCCCAGTCAGAGCTGGTTGATGTCGCCAGGGAAAAGAAAGTGTGGGGCTCTCTGCTGGAACTGCTACCCCCGAGACCCGACCACGGATAAGCGGGAGAAGATGGATGGATGGATTTAAAAAAAAAATCTTCCCGGGGGAGCATGCTCCCGGACCCCCCGAGAGGAGGTGAGGTCCAGCACCTGCCCACACCCCCTGTTCAATTGTCTCACCCACATTGAGGATGCTTCCTACGCCCATGTTTTATTCCTGGACATTTGAAAAGTCCTTCGACGGCACTCGATGACGTAGTATCCTTGAAATAGTGGCTCTGTAGCAGCTTTCCTCGACATTGAGAAACACCCAGAGTGTTTGTCTCTTGACCTTATGACAAAATCAATACATAAGTTAACTAAATGTGTGTGTGTGTGTTTGTGTGTGTTATATCATCTTACGGTGACCCCCGCGCTGCTGAAGGCCTCCTCGATGCTCTGCAGGTAGTCCGGCAGCTGCTCCAGCAGACAGGTGGCCAAAAACACTCCTCCTGCAAAACAGCTGATCAGGCTGAGCAGCCTGCGCCGAAAACCTGCAAGACAACGCTCAGGGATAAACCTGACGCCTGCTGCTTCAGTACTGATACCTCACTGTGAAAACACTCCACTACAAGTATGCAAGTATATATATATATATATTCAAAACCTAATTTAGGTAAAAGTATTATCTTTAAAACGTAGTTAAAGTACATAGAGTAATAGTTGTATTATTATTATTAACATTAGTATAATTATAATCACCATTATTATTAGTATTGTAATTAGTTAGTATGATCATGATTACGTGGGTCCATGCTGCAGCAGCCCCCTCCCCGAGCGATGCACAGCGGGCTGAATCCAGACAGCAGCGTGACGGAGAGCAGGAGAACCAGAGCCCCCCCAGGAGCCCTGAGGGCGGAGGGGGAGACCCCCCCCACCACAGCGGACATCTTTAATCTGGTTACTCGTCTTCACCACCGTGAGAAGGAGGAAGAGGAGGAGGAGGGCATGGAGTCACACAGGAGTCTGTCTGACAAAAAAGATAATAATTAGATCCCCTCTTCCTGTCTTTCTTCTTGTATTCAATCTAATATCTATATTTTTTCTCTGCCATAATATATATATACACACTGATATAGATATAGCATAATTTATAAAGTTATAAAAGGCTAAGTGTTTCCATATATATACATCCAGGCACTTAAAAATATCTATATGATATATATATATTATATATATAATGTTTTTTTGTAATATGAATTACTTTTTTTAATGTTTGTACTGAGTTATCATTTTTCATTATATATATATATTGTGTTTTTTGAAAAGACAAAATTCGCAGTAAAAAAGTTAATTCTGAGAAAACTAAACATTTGGAAAATAAGTCAAAATGAAAAGAAAAAAGGAAAATTATAATAAAACAAAAACATCTCTCGTTCAGATCTTGAGTCGACTAAATGTAGCGTACATTGAGGAAGATTGTTAGTGGCTTAGTCTTTATTTGCTTTCATCATGCTGAACAACTTATTTTCAAGAAACTAATGAGGAAATAATATAATATTTAAAGTGGGGCTTTTGCATTTTTCTCTCCAGATAATCTCAGTATTAGTCCTATTTCTGTGTTAATTATAATCAAGGAATTAGGTAATTAGTCACGTGCCATGCTGAATAACTTCATCGTTAGAAACATACACGCCATTTCCTGCTGAAAATAAGTTGGAAAGTTTTGATTCCCATGATTTGATCAGTTTTACAGATATTTCGATCAATGCATGGAATCAATTCTTCAACTCAATCCTAGGTGTCGACTAAGATTCCAATTATTCTTTTATTTGTATTACTTTGTTCATGATATTTGACTTGTTTCCATACAAACACGTCAGAGCACATCTCTGGAATACACAGACATCAAGTAGTACTTTCGAAACTCATATTTAAAGATCTAGTGATTTTTAAACAGCGCGTGTTGTTTCCCCTCGTGTTGTTTCGCCTCGTGTATACCTCTGAGCTGTACCTGAATCCGGACCCAGCAGCTCGCTCTGTTCCTCGCGGAGATGATTAAAGAATGAAGTCCTCTTTCTTCTTCTTTCTCGCTGGATGTGTCGACATGTTGTCCGGGAAGAGGTGAGTCAGTTCCCATCAGCTGATCTGAACTGAGCTCTGTCCCACTCAGCAACAACACGCTGCATCCGGGTTTCACAATAAAACGCTGACTTGAAACCATAGCTAGAAAAATGATTCAGTATGGAGAACAAACCTTGCCTTATATTTTTGAATACATTTACTCGTCCTTTACTGAACTAAAAGTACTAATACTAACCCCTAAATAAATACTCCGATACTCATAAAACACCTGCTTTGAGATGTTACTTAGCCAAAGTAAAAATATTAATATCTCTAAGCTTTCAGAAAAACATGTAAATTAATATCAACAATTTGTAAAGTAGTAGTTCAAAGAAGGAATTCAAGATGTCGAACACATGTGGCCAATATGTGGAAATGTAACTCACTACACTACATGTATTTAATCCCTTTAGTTACTTCACAGATGTGGATGAATGATGTGAAATATAACCAAGTGTTAAATCAGACTTTAGTTCCACCTGGAGTAAATCCACCAGCTACCCTGCAGTCTACAAAGTACTTCAGATTAGCTCAGACCCGGCGGCAGACATACGTGTCTGGGCGGGCATTTGATGTACCAGGGCGGGCCCACCCCGAAATTTACATTTCCCGGAAAAACTGAATTGTGAAAGAGCTGACATGCTGAAAACCCAACCCCTGCAGGGGGGTCTGGGGAGATTCTCCCCCAGGAGATTTTTTGAAATACTAACATAAAATACACATTCTGGTCCTCTCTTGAGAAGAAAAATAAATAAATCTATTACTACACAACATATTTAAAAAAATAATGAATGCCATTTCAGTTTTTTGTTACTTTGTTCTGAAAGCTGAACCTGCTGCTCCTCACAGGCGCTGGTGTGAAAGGCGCTGGCGCTGGTGTGAAAGGGGCCCCTTTCACACCAGCGCCTTTTCAGCTCCGGCTCGGAGCTAGAGCCTGAAAAGCGCTGGGTTTTCCAGTTCACACCGGAGCTGCGCCGGCTCTTAGCTCCGGAATCTGCTTCATTTCCAGCTCCAAAAAATGGTCGGTCCAGAGGCAAGAGCTTTTTTTTATAATGTATAATGTCCTTTATTGTTTTATGTTTCATGTGGAACCTATATGCTGCAGGTCTCCCTTGAAAAAGAGATCTATGATCTCAATGGGACCAATCTGGTTAAATAAAGGTTTGAAATGAAATTAAATGAAATTTGGAGCTAAGAGGTGACGTCGCTTACGTCTCTCTTACGTCGAGGCGTGCAGGAAACTAAACCCACCTCCCATGGCTCGACTGTTATGCCTGCCTACAAGCAGTAGTGCCTATAAACACACTTTATAAAGTCAGGCAACACTAACCAGGCTTCGTGTGATTCTGTTTATTTGTGCCTTACGTTGACCATCCGTTCACTGTTATCGATCATTGTGGAGAGAGGCAGACGTGTTGTTTTGTATTATTGCAGCTATCGGATGCAAGTAGTCAGTTTAGCTTCGGTTGCTATGCCAACATCACCCGTTTTATACCAGAGAAACTTTCATAACAGCGTTGTGATACCAAACAGTGTCAATTCAGACTGACACACATTCACTTAGGCTAAGGGGAACTGGGGATATGCATCAGCTGCTTGTGTGAGTCGGACAGTGAATACTTTAGAGCGGCCGCTGCAGTGTGAGCTAACCGGGAGCTAACGGGAGAATAAACTCCTGTGGAAGAGCAGCACTGCAGCGGTCGGTAAATGCTGCAGAAACACATTAATAAACAATGAACCACGGGACTCTGGAGCAAAGCATCAGGTTGGAGAAGTCGTTATTCAATTTATTCTGGCTTCGTGTGATTAAAAGCAACACGATCATCGACCCGACGCTGTTGTTGTTGTTGTGAGCTGCCGTAATGGCTGCCGTTGGGGGGCAAATCAGCGATGTAAGCGGTGACGTCATGACGCAGCAAGGGCAGCTCTGGGGCGCCAGTGGGCGGTGTGCACAGAGCGGGAGCTGAAAAGGGAAACCGGAGCTGAACCAGAAAAGCTCCCGCTCGGAGCTAGAAACTGAAAAGCGCTGGTGTGAAAGCCGCAACAGAGAGAAGAGGCTGTGAATTACTTTACATTGTGGATAAGGGTGGATAGCCCCCATTGTTCTGTGTGTCAAAATGAAAGACAGCCCACACATCAATCATCAAACCGTGGGGTCTTATTTAATTACGTGTTGATTTCTATCAACACGTAATGTTGTATCAATGTATATAGAGATGTACTGTAACTACAGCAAAAATATTCTCCGTCGGGACTTCCTGCAACAACACCACGTCGTTATCTTGATTCTGATTGGCCAGAAGACATTATCAAAGATGTTCTATTGAGAAGATGATCACTACGTGACAAAAGTTTTCAAACCGTTTCTAGTCTTCGGTATTTCCAGACAAGTGGCTACTGAAATCAATCTGACTAACTGCTGTCTGTGCAATTTACTCCGCGCGAGTTGGCGGACTTTATTTAGCTTACTTTAAAATCATTTTTCATGGTGGGGCTAAGCCATTTATTGGTATGGCTGTAGCCTAACCAAGTATACCCTGGCTCCGCCACTGAACATAATAATAAAACAATTAAAATGTTGTATTCAGCCCTGATTAAAACAGCAGGCCCAAATCCTGGATGGCCGGGCCCAAATCCTGGATGGGCGGGCCCGGCCCCATGGGGCCCGCCCATGACGCCGGGTCCGGACTAGCTGCACCTTCACCAGCTACCCTGCAGTCTACAAAGTACTTCAGACTAGCTGCACCTTCACCAGCTTTGAGAACACTTTCATGATACAATACAATACAATACAATACAATACAACTTTATTTATAAAGCACTTTAAACCTCCAGACCAAAGTGCTGTACAGGCAAATAATAATCATTATAAAACATATCATATTATTCTGAAATGGACTAATATGCACTCTCTATAGAGAGGCGAAGTCACGCCCATCTACTTCCGGCCCATGGGACCCCGGAAGCGAAAAATGTACATTGAATTCAATGGAGAGAGAAAACATATATTTTGATCCCGTTTGAATTGTGCCACGAACTACACATATGATGTTTGTCAATCTCAAACAATAAGTTCCATGTCAAAAAAGTCACATTTTGTCGTAAAACTGTTGAAATATAAGACTATGAAAAATACGCGACTACAAAGACTACAAATCCCAAATCCCATTCTGGCTCGCGTAAGTGATGTCACAGGCGATAATGCTCCAAGTGGTTGCGACTCGTAATTAAAGCGAAGAAGAAGAAGAAGATCTCATAACTGATTTATTCCCTCCAATAAATAAGAGATTGATAAAAATAAATTCACTTTTACAAGATGCCTGTGTGCTTTGTACCAGGTTGTAATCACATAAGTGATCATACTTATAGATCATATCTCGTTCTATCGCTTCCCGTCTGATGAAAGGACCAGGAGTCGTTGGACCAAACATATCAGGTAATACACATGTTGTGCATGGAACATAGTCAAGTTAGCTACATAGCTAGTAGCGACGAGTAGCGAGCACGTTAGTTAGCATCACATTACTTAGCCTTGTCATTTGTATTAGCCTTAACATGAAATAAACCCAAATGTTAAACAGTAAGAGTAGTCATGATGGTAAGTATTTTGTGAAACATTTGAAGAGAAGCCTATCGCCCCCTCCGCCAGGTGCTAAGGGGGCGGGAGGTAGGCTAACGGCAGATTAGCATCTGCGATCTTTTCTACTTAATGCTATCTGCTCAAATGGTTAACATTGAACATTAAAAGATCAGGCAGTTCAGGGAGAGTCGAAGGAAGGAAGGCAGGCAGGCAGCTTTGCATGACATTTATTTATTTATAGAAGGACCATGCATACAAAAACATTAATCTCAGCAAAGAGAAGAGATGCAATATGCCAGATTATAGCTAATAGCTAATTTACATCTGTGGTCCATTCTTCTGGACGTGTTTCATTGTGATGATAGTGAGTCAATCTGTTTGTTGGAAAGACAGTAGTTGAGTGATTACTGAGAGAACATTATTAAAAGAGATAATTATTCAAAGTGTTGTTACTTCAAAGTGTTGTTACTGACCTTTTTCTCTTTTATTTCCTTTACCTCACCTGTAACCGCTGAGACCCTGAGGAACATGCACACTGGACTGACCCGCTCTGGCAACCTGATTTCCACTGTACGTAATAGTATTTGGTTATGGTATATTATTTATATACATCAAAGGCACAATGCACCCCCCAGAGACACACATGTATTGAGTGTGATATTTTGCATAGGTCAAGTGAAATCATCTTTACACACTAGAAAACTGTAGGAGCGGCAACTTGTTCTGAAATTGAATTTTTAATATCCGATAATAAAGTTGTTCTGTTTTCTTTATTCTTCTCTCTTCCCAGCTCCATCCATCACCGTGCTCTGTTCCTGCAGGTCCTGCTTGCTAATCAATGCTCATATGTTTTTACACAATTACAAATAAAGTCAATGTATTGTATGACATGAAGTTGTGCTTCATTCGGAGTCAATAATACATTCATTCTGCCTTCATCCATTCTGCCTTCAACTGCACAATGATTGTGGACTGCACCGACATCCATTGGTAAGATGAACCAAGCAAAGAGGGTCGCCATCATGCCCAAGGACATCCAGCTGGCCCGCTGCATCCGCGAGAGAGGGCTTAAACTGACCTGAGACCAGCACACCCAAACACAACGGCTCTTTTAAGAGCCACCTACAGTTTCAAAGAGTTGCAATCCTACATTATTATAATGATTAAACTGGTTCATGTGTCACTTAGTTTACTGAACCGTGATGAATGAAAGAAATGAGTGAGGTAGTGGTTTACTGAAGTTACAAAGACATTAATATATGAGTGACAGGTCAGTGTAAACACAAGCTTCTGTCAATTATGGATCACTCAAACTATTTATATAAAAATATGTAATAAAGTTCTAAAACAAGTATTCGGTATATTCCTTGATAGCTTTTGGAGAAGGTTGTTTTTAAGTTTACTAAAATCTATCGTTTCAACTGTTTCACTTTATAAAAAGGAACAGGTGAGTAGAGCATCATTGAGTTTCTTATTCTGTCAGTAAATTATCCAAATGAAATGTTTATCATTATTTTATTCAACCCTAAACAAATTGATTGTACCTTTTTAATAATGACCTTACATGGTCGGCAAAGTTAAATTAACTTCAAAAAATCAAATCAATTCATTTCTCCAACAGTCAACTATTTTCATAAAGAATATATATATTTTTCAAAGTCAACTTTATTGTCAATCTTACTCAGTTTGTGTTTATAGACAGAGAGATCAAAAAGACTTTTAAATCAAATAAAATTATACAATTTACAGATATGTATACAAATATATATATATATATCCTATATAATGATGGTGGACACTTCACCTCCAGCAGGGCAGATGGCTGCACAAGTCCATCGGGGGATGCTCCCAAAACACCGACTCACTCACAAAGAGACCAGACTCGAACACTGTCTCCTGATAGGCCTGCACAAAAGCCTTCACCCCTTCGGCCTCGTTTACAAACCCCCAGTTGACAGCCATGACTCCGTCCAAGTTGTACCCCCCGAGCACCCTCTTCATGAGGGACGCGCATGGAGTGGATGAAAGTCCCGACTGCAGCACAGCACCAAACTTGCTGGCTGTCAACCTGCCCCGCCTGTGTAACTGCCACTTTGTCCGCTGTCCTCCGGTGGCTGTCTGGATGGCAGCTTGCTGGTCTCTGCTCAGTCGCATTGAGGCAAGAATTGCCTCAAGCCCCCGACCCCCATGCCCCTTCACCAGCTCCGGCACGGTGACAATGGCCTGATGTTGAGGCCGCGGCTCTGGCTCAGGTGAAGCCATGCCATGCCACACTGTGCGCCCCTCAGTGCAGACCTGAACCAGTCTACATCCTCAGTGGCGATGTCTCTGGCCAGTGGGTTGTATGTCTCCTCTCACTGTTGGTAAAGTTGAGACACCGGCTGGACTACTTTGGAAGTGCCAGGCTTCCTCCACTGGCACTCAACATCTGTGGAGCTGATCTGCCACATGGCACATATTGCCAATGCTGCAGCGTGGCTGCATTTATACATCCCCCGTGCACAATCACAGACAGCGCTCTGCATCGCGCCATCGTCTCCCATGCAGATCTGTACAAATAAAGTAAGTACCATGTTTGTTAGCATGCTATAATAGATTGAATGAGCAATAATACAAGGATGGTCCGGATCTGGGGGTGGGAGGGGTTATTTTTCCATAGTTTTGTCCTCTTGTCTGATTGTTGTTGTTGTTTGTTTTTTCTGTACTGGTTGTGATTGTACATTGTATTTTTCTAAATGTGTATGAATACATTTTTGAAAAACATTTGATCAACAATAAAAAAGGACTTGGTCAGGATCTAGACTCAGTGTGTAGTTTATTAATTAATCAATGCTCTCTCCATTAGGAAAACACATACCAGTGTACCCGAGGGAGTCACGCACAGCTGTGCCTGGATAACCAAACAAATTGACAAGATAACCAAAACCCTTGAATCTACACACAGCAAATAAACTCAAATGACACAACGAGATGTAAAAGGAGATCACACATACAGTGTAGTCGATATAAAACCGGCCGCTTCAATCTGAAGAGCAACTAAAACAAAACACGGGAGTGTACCTTGTTCTTGTGAACACTAATGTAATCCACAGCATACACAGAGACCACGAAGTTCTTACGGAGAAAACTAGTTACTGAAACAAAACACGTTAGTGTACCTTGTTAGCTAATGTTAGCTAGCTGACATTAACGTTACACATTGCACTCATGTTACTCAACGAAACCTTGTAAAGCCGGTCCCGCTACAGAACCGACTAACTCCCCTTTCGTGTATGTACAGCTCTCAACGTGTCCAGACTTGTAGTCACCTCATTTTATACTTTTATTCTCATTCTGAAAGAAACAGGTGGAATTTGCTAACGTGACGGCCGTCTTTGTGATGGTGACGCGTATTGTGCGAGACCAGAGACCTGTAGTTCACTGAGCGGTTTCACACAAAAAAATGTGTAACTTCACAGTTTTACGACACATTTTTATTTTTTTGACTTGCAAAATATTCTTTTAAATTGACAAACATCATATGTGTCATTCGTGGCACAATTCAAACGGGATCAAAAGATAACCTTTCTCTCTCCATTGACTTCAATGTATAATTTTACGTTTCCGGGGTCCCATGGAGGCTCCCGGAAAGGGAGGGACTTCGCCTCTCTATGCGGCTTCGATCTGACTGACACAGAGCGGGAGATCAGAGGCGGGGCTTAAGAGAAACTCAACTGCGCATGCTCTATGGGCCCACATCCGGGTACTTTCAGAGTCTATACTCGCTCCACTTTGGGCTTCAAGCGCCACTGAATAACTCACAGGAATGAACGGTATCTTTCACACACACATACGGGTATTGGGCCGAGCGCGACACCGTACTTCCAGTATCGGCCGTTTTACGCGAGGTGCAAGCAGCCGTACACCGTCTAGGTGTTGCTAAGCTTCCTGTACTGAATATCATAGTCTATTGCCTTAATCAATATCTAGTCAACTCTAAAATACCACATGTATGCAATGGCATGATAATATTATTGTGACAAGTGGGGTATTCACCTGGTGTTTTCCAGAAATTAGAGGTACATCTGCAGGCAGAGTCTGTAAGGGCAATCCGACAACCCACACAGCTCTAGTTTACGCTGGTAACGACCTAAAGCACACCCTTCAAGTCCAGAGATGTAATCCGAAGACATGCAGCGATTTCTTCGGTCATTAATTCAGAAAAAAAACCTAGTGCGCTCTGCCTTGCTACGTTAGCTAGCTGTTTATATTTGCACTTCCAGGATATTTGCACCTCCAGGAAAATGGCGTATTTATATATATATATGGCGCGTGTTGCATTGTGGGTAGCTCGTGACGTCACTGTGTGAAATAATCCAGTTCTCGTATTCATCCTTTATATATCCATGAGCGTGTTGGATAGCTGGCTAGCTTGTTAAATTAATAGCTAATGTTCACTAGCTAATTTAAGGTACATTTATTTCGGTCTCTAGGTTAACTTGTTCGTTTGTATTTTAACTCTGGACATTTCTCTGGCTTTCTGGCAGTGAGAGTTACTGTAACATTTTGGCATGAGCTTTAGTTTGGAGTTACAGTTGATATGCTTCAGTACTTTGTAGTTCCTCATAGAGCAGAAATCGACACCAAGAGACACTGCAGTTATTTGATGTCCTCATGAGGTTTCAGGACATTTTCATCCTGTCACTAACATTAGACTGTGAGAGTGGTGGGGAGGGTGAATATAAGTAGCCTACTATTTGGTGCAGTGATGATGCATTTTTGTATGCTGACCAGGAGTTATCTACACAAGGGGTCCATTGTCAAAAAGCCAATGGGATTTCTCCATGTGATTATTGCAGAAAATAATCTCTGTGTCAAACAAGCAGGATAATCTCCACATATCAACACCACGTTATGATTGCAGACCTTCACACCTGGGACACAACCTGCTCCAACCTCTCCCTCTGGCATGGTTACTGAAAACAGTAACTAAGTACTGATACTCAAGTTCTGTACTTCAGAACAAATGCTAGGTACTGTATCAGCTGTACACTTCTTCACTACATCTGGTCATTATTTCCCTTTTTACCCGACTACATTTGTCTGACAGCTTTGGTTATTGTAAGATTACAGATTTTCATCCCCCTCCTGTGCAGCGATAACCACTTATCTCCAGATGATTTAAAAATATTTGTGATTAACTAGGATCAAGTATTTATTTATGTATTTCATAGTCTGTCAGACTCTTTAGTCTGCATTGCTGCAGATTTAATAAACCAAGAATATAAAGGAGCTGTTTTTCTGAAAAACTCATGAACAGTTGACTTTTTAGAGATACATGCATCTCACAGGACAACACAGATATTGATCTCATAGAATCTGCGTTGCTGCTGATTAGACAAACCAAGAGGAGTTCAAATAATCTACCAAATGAAACTTGAGCATTCATGCCAGGGCCGGCCCTCGGCATAGGCAGTATAGGCGAATGCTAAGGGCGCATCAACCCATAGGGGGCGCCAAAAATTGAAAAAAAAAAAAAGTTAGAAATAATTTTTTATTTTTTTATTTCATAACAACACAATTTCCCGATTTTGGATCAACAAAGTACATCTTATTATCTTATACTAACATAACTACGCCTATATTGCGTACAGCACCCATAAACTATGGCACACCCCCCCCAAATCAAGTTGAACTGCCCCAGCCCAAGGTTTATGTGAAATTGTTCTTTTTTTGAAATAATGGTTTTAGTGTGCAATTATAGGTTTTAATTTTGTATTTGTATTCATTTAAAATAAATCAAACGTACACAGCTTCTGTGTGCTTTTATTAACATTGGAATTTACTGTGTAAGCGGCCACGGGGGAGAGCTTTAGAGAGCTCTCCTGACAGACTGAGAGGCTCTGATAACCTCAGCTCAGTGAGGTAAAGGCACACCTCTATATGATCATTATAGTTATAAAAAATAAGAGAACAGGTGAAAAACAGGTATAAAATACTGACAGTACAAAAAAGTTGTTATTAATAAACAAGAATACAGTTTGAAAGGGGAGTGATTTGTAAAATATCCATAAAGGAAAATAAAATCTGCTTCCAGTTCTGTTTCATCTGGGTGTTGTGAGATGTATCCATAGATCTCCTCATGCTGCTCTCAAAGTGCACCAGATTGATGCTTTTAAACTTCAATATTAAAAAAAAAAGTCTTCCCGGGGTGCATGCCCCCGGACCCCCCTAGAGGAGGTGAGGTCCCCTCCCACTTAAATCATGTTCAAATGGATAGGAAACTAAATACAGTTGCACACATCTTGTGTCAATATCTTTCTGTGTTGGTGGTCATGCCACAACGTGCACGTGCGAATCATAGTGAGTGTCTGCATTTTCGGGGGTGGGGGGGGCGCCAGCTAAAATCTTGCCTAGGGCGGCAAATTGGTCAGGGCCGGCCCTGATTCATGCAGCAGTAATACTATTCCACAAACAAATATATAATATGGAACAATGCACTGCACAGTTAACACTAGACCAAAACAACAACAAGTAAGGTTTTGAATTGATTTATTTTCACTTTGTGGTTTTATTACTTTTTCTTCAATAACTTTATTTTCCTTGTTTTTAGCTGCATCTATTTCTATGGTTCTTATACGTGTTTTTGTAACCGTCTTACTGTGAGAGCAACTGAACATAATCCCTGTTTGGACCTGTCCACGTGATGAGGCTGGTTATGAAACAAAGGGAGGAGCTACAGACAGGGAGGGGTGTTGAAAGTGAAAGTAGGAAGTCAGACTGTCAGACTCCATTTTACACTTCGGCAGAGCAGCAGGAGGAAAACACGGTGAGTGTCAAAAACAGACTCTGCTTTTTAACACATTAATCATTTACTCAGTTGAACTGTATGTCAGAAAATAATCTGTAAATACAAATATATTTATTTCCTGGAGTTGAAAGTGACTTCTTCAAATGTTGTGAACTTTTGTATCCATTTCCTGGTTTCTGATTCCTCAGATAACATGCGACAGCCCAGCGCAGTCACAATGAAGAGCAGCCTGTCTGAAGTCTGACTGAGTGGATGTATTGATACCAAGTTTATCATTATGATGGTTTAGATTGACATACTGTTATTGTGTGTGTGTGGTGTGTGTGTGTGTGTGTGTGTGTGTGTGTGTGTGTGTGTGTGTGTGTGTGTGTGTGTGTGTGTGTGTGTGTGTGTGTGTGTGTGTGTGTGTGTGTGTGTGTGTGTGTGTGTGTGTGTGTGTGTGTGTGCGTGCGTGCGTGCGTGCGCAGTGTTACTGGTTTTTCTCTCAGACTAGAGAAGATGAGTGATTTCAAAGTTGAGGAAGAGGACAAATCTCCATTCCCCAGCGGGCTGTGCGGGAGTGAGCGGTCTAAAGAGGAACCTCCAGAGTTCAGAGATGAACCCGGACCCTCAGACACAAAGTAAGAGTCTGTTTCTACTGTGACCTGAAGAGGATTCAGTTATTATGTTATCTGATAATCTAAACGGTTCTTTTATAATTACATGAGGGCAGTAGAGTACAGCAACTCTGTAGATATAGTATAATGAGAGTAATAACCGGGTGAGCTGGTTGTATTTATCATTAGACGATTTCTTTTGTGCGGTGCGATAAACTGTAGGGTCAATGCGCATAAATGTGCCTGGCAACACAAATCAAAAGAAGATGTGAAATGTATATCCCCCCCGTGTATTCACACAACTTGTAAAGTTGCAACTTGAGAGTGAAGTTTGTGACGCTCTGTTACAAAAACCTGTCGGTGTTGAGATTCTGCTCCTGTCGTCACCGCGGTGAATTTAGTTTTAGGTTGGACATTCGCGGACCCGCCAGCAGCGTCAGTTTAACGGGGAGATCTTCTCCGCAAAATGAGGCTTTCACTTAGGGACCATCAACAAATGACTTTTACAATTAGACAAGAAAAATGTTCTTTTTAATAAATCGACAGCTTCTCGATCGTGTTAATGTGAAGCAAATTCACTGTAGAGCATACATTTATTGAACACATTTAGTGAAAACTCTAAAAGGGACTGAGGTTAAATGCATAAATGTGTGTAAATATTTAGAGTGTTAAAATGCAATAAAAAGAGGTGTGTCCTATTCAGCCAGTGTAGTTCTTTGACCCAGCATTGATTTTGAGTGAATCGGTCACATTACCTGGAAGGTATTGAAGAAATAAGCTCATTTTTCCATCAAAAATAATAATAAAACGTATTTAAAGTATTAAAATGAAATAAAAAGTTGTTTGTTGTTTGTTCAACAAATGCATGCTCTAGCGTGGATTTGCTTCACATTCACTGGATCGGGAAGCTGTCGATTTATTAAAAATAAAACATTTTCTTGTGTAATTGAAAAGTCATTTGTTGATGGTCCCTAAGTGAAAGCCCCGTTTCGCGGAGAAGATCTCCCCGTCGTAATACAGCCAGCAGCAGGGGAAACTGACGCTGCTGGCGGGTCCGCGAATGTCCGTCGAATATCCAACCTAAAACTAAATTCACCGCGGTCCTGTCGTCACTGACATGCTGAGATAAAACAGAAGAGGGAACATCAGCACCCAGAGCTCTACAGCACCTCATGTTAAATCAGGGTTCTTCATGTACCTGTATAAACCAGAGACTGTCTGTGGTGCTAACAATATAATAGCTGCTGTTCTTATGACTGGATGTCATTTAGACACAGCAGCTACAACGTTAGCCTAGCCTAGCTTTAATCGATCTCCATTCAGAAAACTAATATTGTGTGTTGCAGACAGACTGTTGTTATTTCGGCATCCTTTCCATATGTTTAAAGACATTAATTCACAGCAAATTATATGTAAATTGGGTTCATAGTGCTAAAGTGTACCAGATTAATGCATCTGATCTTATGAACCCAGACACAAAGCTGTGTGGTTCCCTGATTATATGAATAACTAACCACTATCTACCTTATCGTGATGAAATAGCATCTATACAGACTTAAAAAAAAGAAATCAAACTAGAATTTGCCACCTTGTACCTTTGGTGAGAATCAGGTCCACTAATGTGGAGTGTTATAAAGGATGTGTTCATCTCCACAGAGGGAAGAGTCCTGTTCCTGTGGAGGAGCAGCTGTCCTGTGCTCTGTGTCAGGACGTCCTGAAGGATCCAGTCTCTACCAGCTGTGGACACTGGTTCTGCAGACAGTGCATCACCTCATACCGGGAGCAGAGACCTCCATCAGTAGACTCCTGCTGTCCTCAGTGTCGAGAAAGATGCAGTATTTTACAAAGTATGAAGCCGAACACATTCAAGGTTCAAGGTTCAAGGCTTTTATTTGTCATACGAACAAAGCTACAGTGTAGTTATGACGATGAAAATCATAGGTCACAGGCTCGTCCAACAGAGCAACACAATAAAACAGAAAAACAGGAAAAAATAGTGCAAGTAAATAGTAAATACAAAAAGAAAAATGTAAAAAAAGTGAAATAGTTCAATTAGAGTCTACATACAAGTCATTGGAATATGATATATTAGATAAATAATTAGCAACCAGCTTAAAGGTGGGGTAGGTAAGTTTGAGAAACCGGCTCGAGATCGCTAGAATTTGAAAATACATAACCGGAGAAAATCTGCCACTTCCTCACAGAGCCCCTCCCCCAACACACACGAACGCGCACATGACCAGTGAGGGCACGAGATAAGTTTGTGCCCCGATGGAAGGCTGACAGGCAGGTAGCAATGAATATCTCCAACACATCCGATTGGATGTACTTTTTACAGTATCACGGCTTCCACAGATGACATTTTTTTATGGATTTATTGTCAAAGCACTTCAGATATTCATTGCTATCGGGATGTTCAGAGCATTCCATGGAATATAACAAAGTGTATCTCGAGCCGGTTTCTCAAACTTACCTACCCCACCTTTAATGTTATGGATGTTGTTTCAAAGTTCAGGTGTTTAATAGTCGTATGGCCGGTGCGATGAAACTGACCCTGAGTCTGGTGGTTTTAGTCCGGATGCTGCGGTACCGCCTACCAGACGGCAGCAGACAGAACAGTTTGTGGCTGGGGTGATGGGGGTCTTTGATAATCCTGAGGGCTTTCTTCCTGAGCCGCTGGGAGTAAAGGTCCTACATTGATGGCAGCTCCTTCCTGGTGATGTGCTGTGCAGTTGGTCGATGACGGTCGTGTCGTCAGCAAACGTCACGATGGTGTTGGAGCTATGGCCACGCAGTTGTGAGTGAACAGGGAGAAGAGGAGAGGGCTGAGCACGCAGCCTTGAGGAGCTCCGGTGTTGAAGATCAGGGTGGAGGATGTGATCTTTCCCTCCCGCACTGCCTGGGGTCTGCCCGTCAGGAAGTTCAGGATCCAGACACAGAGGGCGCTGTTGAGCCCGAGGTCTCTGAGCTTGATGGCCAGCTTGGAGGGCACAATGGTGTTGAAGGCTGAACAGTAGTCCATGAACAGCATGCTCACATGTGTTCCTCTGGTCCAGGTGTGAGAGGGCAGTGTGGAGGGGGGGCTATGGCGTCGTCTGTGGACCTGTTTGCTCTGTAGGCAAACTGCAGGGGGTCCAGAGAGTCAGGGAGGGAGGAGGTGATGAAGGTGTTGACTAACCGCTCAAAGCACTTCATTATGATGGAGTGCTTCTGGGCGGTAGTCGTTGAGGCTGGTGATGTTTGTCTTTTTGGGGACAGGAACGCTGGTGGAGCGTTTGAAGCACGTGGGGACTACAGACTGCAGCAGGGACCTGTTGAAGATGTCTGTGAACCCCTCTGCCAGCTGAACTGCACACACCCTGAGAACACGGCCAGGGACGCCATCAGGTCCAGGAGCCTCGTGTGGGTTAAGGGCGGGGCTCCCGGTCCCTCTGTGCCTCCACAGCCTGGCTGCTCTCGAATCGAGCACAAAAGCTGTTCAGCTCATCTGGGAGCGATGCGCACGCAGACACTCCCGCAGCACCCCCTGCTGCTCCTTTGTAGTCTGTCATTGTTCTTAGTCCCGCCCACATGTTCCGGGTGTTACAGCCTTTGAAGTCAGACTCCACTTCGTCTCTGCATTGTCTCTTTGCACTGCTAATTGCTCTCCGGAGTTCATACCTTGATTTCCTGAACTCATCTGAATCTCCACCTCTGAGCGCGATAGTGCGCGCGTTCAGCTTGGTACTGTTGGAGCAATGAGTGGTCTGAAACCCACCTCGGCTCCGCGCGTCCTTTGATGAGCTGGTCAAATTATAAAAGAAGGAATTCAAAGCACCAGGATAAAGGTTAAACAATAATCTGTTTTAATGGTAAACAACAACAGTACACTTTAAAGGGGCACCCCTGCTCTGTTCCCAGTGCTGGGAGATATTACTATCGTGGCAGCAGGAGGAAAGGAGACCGGACACAAGGACACAACAGGGCTTCATGTAGTTAGAAAGGGAGGAGTTGCTCCTCCCATATAGGTCATCCATTGGGCGATACAAAAACAATGGCCGGTCGCAACGAATCAGCGCGAGCCAGCCGAGGCGACCCGGAAACAAGAGTCTATTACGTTTGAGCCAAAACAAACACATCTGGTGTTCGTTGTCTCGCATTCTTGCAGCCTGCACACACACACACTTTCTGCATAGACTTCCCTCTCTCCGGCCCCTCCCCCATCAGTTCAATACACACAGCTCCACACACCCTTGGCATTTTTAAGATATGTCTAAGATATAGTTGTTTATAGTTGACTAATACAAGTAATACATGTACGTTACTTTAATATCAATAATAACGAGGAAAGCATTACCTCTGCTCCCAAGCAATCCTACAGCCATGCGAGAAATAGTAGAACTTTACAGCATGTTTAACGCACACTCATTTCACCATGCACACCATGCAGCCCACCAGATGTTTGACATGCTGTGTCCAAATAAGGATATCTCATCTCTCACAACTCCACTACTCTTAATACAAATGTTTCACTTCTCATATTTCCAGCTTCTTGTTATACAGACTGCTACTATTTAATACAAAGTAATTAAGTACACACATGTGTTTAAGCAAACTCATATCTGGATACTGGGATTACTTCGCTGTTTATCCAGGGCTTTTGATTCGGGAATGTTTGTACAGTAACCTTCAGTACCACGTCATCGATGCATTTCCCAATGTAGCAAATGTGTGTGTTGATTAGGGTTGCAAAATTCCAGGAATTTTCAAAGATGGAAACTTTCACGGGAATGTACGGGAATAAACTGGGAATTTTCTAAATTGAAGGTTGGCTCTTCATAGGGAACTTAAATATAGTGGAGAAAGTATATTTTAGCATAATCTTGCCATTCAAGTACACTTGAATATCCATGCCACAGCACACTGCTTACTGCATGGCTATTGGGACCACACAAAGGTTCGCAACAGGCTCACGAATGTGAGAGTGGAAAAACTGGTTGGCATCCGGGCAAACCTGAGGCCCTCTCAGCCGGACACAGAGCCATCCTCAACAGGCTGGACAGTGATGCTGAAGACTCAGAGTGGTGTTGATGAGGCCCAGGGAGAGCCCGTTGACTGAAAGGGTTTAGCAAAAATGCAGAGGATTGCTTGAAGGAAGATTTGCATGTTCAATGGGACTTTGTGGAGAGAGAAGGGCTCTTTTCATTTAACATTTTGAATTGGACTTCTTGGGGATTTTTGGATGTGGGTGTATTTTTATTTATTTTTTAAATCTGTTGAAATTTCATGTTTTTTTGTTTAATTTTGCATTGAATATTTCCAAAATTCCCCAGCTTAACTTCCCATGGAAACTTTCCGGATATTTACAGGAAACTTTCCGCCCCTTTGCAACCCTAGTGTTGATATTGTTGTCCTCAAACACACTCCACGCCGTAGATTCAAAGCAGTGCTGCAGAGCTGAGTCTGACTCCTCACTCCAGCGGTGTACAGTCCTTGCCACCGGTCTGTCCTGTTTCAGTTTCTGTAAGCAGGCAGCAGTGAGATGTGAGATGTGGTCTGATTTGCCGAAGGGAGGGAGAGCTTTATATCCATGTCAAAAAGGGGAATAAACATGGTCCAGTGTATTTCTGCCGCGCGTCGGGCAGCTGACTTCCCGGCCATAACGAACGCCCTCTGGCCATGAAGTCTCTGTCCTGTCGATAATTCCAAACAGCTGATCAAGTGCCGTGTTGTTTTCAGTGTGTGGCGGAGTATACACTGCTGTAGTCACAATTGATGTAAATTCTCTTGACAGATGAAAAGCCCGGCATGTGATCATGAGGTGCTCTAAATGAGGGGAACAGTCCGAAGAAATAATCCCCACATCTGTGCACCAGATATTGTTTATCATGACGCACACACCACCTCCCTTACTTTCCCCCGAGTTAACAGTCCGGTCCTGGCAAAATATAGTGAATCCATCCAGGGGCGGACTGGGGTGAAAAAGTGGCCCGGGGATTAATTGACAGACAGGCCCACTTAATGCGCGGCATGTATCGTCCGGCCGGCGACGAAAGTATGTAACTTAACAAAAAACCCTGCATTTAATGTTATTTTGGACCATTATTCATATAGTCATCATTACCTGCGCCCTTGAGTTGCTAGAGCAAAATAGTTACGGCATATATTTAGTGATTTTAATGTTAGCAGATCATTGATGCAATAACATGTGGACCCAATTTGCCTGACTTGACGCATGGAATAAAACATGGGCGTAGGAAGCATCCTCAATGTGGGTGAGACAATTTAACAGGGGGTGCGGGCAGGTGGTGGACCTCACCTCCTCTAGGGGGGTCCGGGGGCATGCTCCCCCGGGAAGATTTTTTTTAAATGTTGAAGTTAAATGCGTCAATCTGGTGCACTTTGAGAGCAACATTAGGGACTAAATCTATGGATACATCTCTCAACACCCATATGAAGCAGAACTGTAAACAGATTGACTTTTTCTTTCAACATGTATTTGAACAGCAAGTGGAGGCAAAAGTGACTGCACCCAAAACAATAAACCTGCTAGCTAACTAGCCTAAACTCGGTAACAGAATGTGGGCAACACGTTCTTCTCCACAGCCGCGCGACCTCTGAGTCACTCTGACCTCTGACGTCACTTCCCCCTTTTCTATCCTACGGGTACAGCCACTCCCCCTGAACCCCGTTTCCCTGCCCCGCTTTGTCTTCCTCCTGCGTCTCTCAGGTAGGACAGCAACAGATAGCTATGGCGAATCTCCATTGTCTGACGGTGGGCTGTTGTCCACAAAGTTTCTGATCTGTAGAAGTTCCTCTCTGCTATATTGTATAGCCAGGGTTGGGTTGTAATGGAATACATGTAACGGCGTTACGTAATCAGCAGTGGCGGCGCTAGGGGGTGGCTACTTGGGTTCAAGCCCCGGATGTTTTTTCTGAAAAGCCCCGGATGTTTCACTTAAAAAAAATTAATACATTTTTTAAAAATGTTTTTTTGAAAACGTGTCGGGAGTAATGTGCAGTACTGGAGTCCACCAGAGAGGCAGCCGCTGCGGGACATTAGCCTGCGTACTGCGTAGCCTTCCCTGCCCTGAAGAAGAAGTGATCCTTCCTAGTGCCTGACGAGTTTTAAGCTAATAGCCTAAGTTATGGATATTAGAAAGTTATTTTCATCGAAGCAGGCGCCACAAGCTGCAGCAGCAGCAGCAGCAGCAGCAGCAGCAGCAGCAGCAGCAGCAGCAGCTGCAGCAGCAGCAGCAGCAGCAGCAGCAGCAGCAGCAGCAGCAGCAGCAGCAGCTGCAGCAGCAGCAGCAGCAGCAGCAGCAGCAGTATCAGCAGCAGCAGCAGCAGCAGCAGCAGCAGCAGCAGCAGCAGTGTCAGCAGCAGCAGCAGCAGCAGCAGCAGCAGCAGCAGCTGCAGCTGCAGCAGCAGCAGTGTCAGCAGCAGCAGCAGCAGCAGCAGCAGCATCAGCAGCAGCAGCAGCAGCAGCAGCAGCAGCAGCAGCATCAGCAGCAGCAGCAGCAGCAGCAGCAGCAGCAGCAGCAGCAGCAGCTGACAACAATGTCATCACCAGCAGTGAAGAAATGGATGTTTCAGGTTTGTGAATCTAATGGTGATCTCTGCCCTCTGGCTGACTGAGTAAGAAGTGACAAAGAGTGATGTGACGTTAATGTTATAGCTAGTAAACATGGAGTAACCTCACTAAGTCAAAACCCTTATATGTTAGTATGTATACAGAACATGACTACAAATTATTCTAAGATGTAACGTTAACCCTTCATACTGTCAAGTTGTGATTGGGTTTGATTGATTGACTCCTGCCTAAACTTGAAAATGGCTTGATTCTTTCCAAAAGGACACATGGGACAACTCAGACTTGAATCTTTTCCTCTTTATTTGAGTGATGCAGATTCCTGTTTGCTTCATTCAGCTTCTTGTTAGCCTCTTGATGCTCATTTAGTCATTTGGGTTGAAAACCTTTAACACAAAACATATTTTCATTCATTTTAGACAAACAAACATTTCAATAAAACACATGCCATCCTTTAACAAGCACTTTCTTTCCTCCTTCATAATCAAGTTTACAATTAAACTTAACATCTAATCTAAAGTAACTGCATCTCAACAAAGTAAATTATATTCCAGCATCTTATGTTAGCTTCTTACTTAAGACTAGAAATAATAATACATGTAATCAACCATGGTCCTCTCCTCTCCTCTCCTCTCCTCTCCTCTCCTCTCCTCTCCTCTCACTTCCTTTGAGCCACATTCTCAGTGGAATCGCACCCTAGGCTCCCTGTCGCCACCTGCTGGACTGGAGCCAGATGTGAATTGCATTTCTCAAGCTCTGACGAAACACCTCCCACTTGAGCTCCTGGTTCCTGAACCCAAGGAGGTCACAACACTTTTTCTATTGAAGTTACAGAAAATGATTCAATGCCGATGAGTTGGTGTAGTGTACTATTTCCCAGTCTGATCATCATATTTGATGTTCTTGCTCCCAGCATTTTGCTCTTCAATGGGAAGCAGAACCACTATGCGCCGGAGTTTTTTGTTCGTCCCCACAACGTTTCTCCTGGCGGGTGGTTCAATAACCTTTTCCGATGGGACTGGGTAGTTTGGAAAGGTGCGGACATTTACATCTCTCACAATGCCCTCTCCATCGGTGTTAACACCAACCACCCTGGCAAGTCTGTATTGACCTCTTAAGGCATTCTGGTCTGCCACCCAAACACCACCTCCTACAGCCACATTCCGCTCCCTTGTGTGCCACTTATTTCTTACAAACAGATTGGGCCCTGCCAACTGACTCCACTTCCTCCAGAATTTGTCTACTTCGGCTTGGTAATCTTTTGTAGGGATAGCTTTCAAATGCAAAGCTCCCAGGGTCTCCCTTTGGTCCAGACCTTCCAAGCAAAAGTGAGTTTGGGCAGATGTACCCTACGCAGTCCTCCCTGCTTTGAATCCTGGCATCGATCGGTCTCTCGTTGGCCGAGTTACATGTAGCTGCCATGGATAGGAATGTTTGAAATTCTCCCCATGTGAAGGTTCCATCTCCTCCAAGGTTGTTGAGGGCCCTTTTCACGACACGGACAGCTGCCTCAGCAGCTCCATTCCTGTGAGGTGAGTCTGCAGGATGCATTTTCCAGCTCCACTCTGTTCCATGTTTGGTAGCTTCACCCTCCAGCTCAGATTTTCCTAAGCAGTCCAGAAACATGTAGAGCTCCTTCAGGAAAGGTCTGGCTCCTACAAAGTTGCTTCCGGGATCTGACCACATTTTCTTTGGATGTCCCCTCAATGCAGTGCATCTTTTGTAGGCCAGTAGGAAGCCTTCAGCTGACTGGTCTCCAACAACATCTACATGTATTGCTCTGGATGCCATACAGCAGAAGACAATGCCCCATACTTTCAGCCTTACTTTCTTCCTCACCTCATATGGTCCAAACAGGTCCACAGTTGTGTATTCAAAAGGTCTTGCTGGATTTGTCCGCTCTGATGGCAGGTCACTCATGACTTGCTTGCACTTCCTTCCTCTGGCCTTTCTGCATATCACACAGCTGTCAACCACCTTTTTAGCCAATCTTCTGCCTTTGACAACCCAGGCTTTCTTTCTCATCTGTAGGACCCGTGTGGAGTTGGGTTCATCGTCCTCCTCTTCCACTCCTTAGCAGCTCTCAGCACCCAGGCAACAACTCGGACCAGTTTATCCAAGCTGCTGAATTTCCTCACATCAACCAGTTGCCCTATAACTGAGCCAGCTGATATTCTTCGGGTTCGAGTCTCTTTCTCACCCTCAGAGGGTTTTATAAGGGTTTCAGGTTCTTTGCCATCAGGATGCTTCATCTTTGCCTGAGCTCTGGTGAGTGCTGCTGTGAATGTTTTCCTTTGGATTGTATTGATGCCCTCTCTTGCATTTGCCGCAACCTCCTTGGCTGACTTCTTTGGCCACTCCTCCACTGGCATTTTCAGAAAGGAAGGTCCTTTCTGCCACTCAGATTCCTCCTTGAGTTGTTTTTCTGTGCTCAGAAAAGTTGCTTCCACTGCAGTCCTGTTGTTGGGAAGAGAGATTGGGTCCTCGATCCAAGGGTACTTTGTATCCCCGTGTGGAGCACTACTGTAGGCATCAGCTGTAACATAGGTAAGGCCTTGTTTTATGATTTCCAGCTCTTTTTCCTCAATTAATGTCATTTCCTTTCCTCCAGGCCGACATCCTCTACATTTTGGTTCACAGGCTGCTCCAATACTGTCCAACTTCCACCAATCCAGAAATTCTCTGTCAACAGCTGTGCATTTTGTTTCAGCCTGAATCTCTTCAGCTCCGATGATTTCCTCGTGTTTCACTGCGGCCATACGCATGGAGCAAGCAAAGTGTGTTTCAGACTTATGTGTTGTCATCTCCGCTTCCTCAAAGAGATCAGGGTGAGCTCCAGCCACAGTGTTACCCAGTGGGCTGTCCCACAAAACGAGGTCTCCGACAATCTTCACCCTCTGTGGGACCAGTCTACCTTCTCGGTGGCTGATAAGTAGCTCAATGTTTTCTGGTCTTTTTAAATCCTCAAGTTTGACTTCTGGAAAGAACTTCTTCAGCTGTTCAGGTTCGATGACTCTTTGCATGTTGGCTATTTCATTGAGGCCATAACAAACAAGTTGGTGCGCTTTTTCTGTACCTCTGGGTGTCTTGACTGACTCTGAGGAAATATCTCCTGCTGTTCATTGTCATTCCTCCAACTCCATGGACAACCAATGTGATTTTTTCACTTTCCAGGTTTAACCGGTTGGCGGCTCTGTGGGTTATGTAGTTGGTGTCTGATGCTAAATCTATCAGGGTTCCAACTTTCTGACCTGAATTTGCAGTAACTTCCAGCAGCATCATGATAACTGGTATCTGTCTATTTCCTTCCATCAGCACAGACCGGTCCTTTTCATTGCAGTTTGTTATTGCAGTCATATTGGAAAAGGCGTTCTTGCATTTTTCTGCCATTTCGGGAGAGAGTTCAGCAATACATTTCACTTGCTCTTCTGTGACTTTGGGTCTTTTCTTCAAGTCTTTCCCACCTTTGTCCAGCTCACGTTCTCTGTACTCTCCGTTAGGACAGAGGAACAACTGGTGGTCCGAAGAGCTCCCCTTCTTGCATTCTCTTTTCCTGCAAAGGTAGGTGCTTACACACTCATGTCCTTCTTCATGACATCTCAAACACCTCTTACAAGCTCCCAATCTCTCCACAGCATCCAACTTTTCGACCAGATTTAGGCTCTTGAACTGCTTGCAAAAGAATAGTTTCTCTTCATGCCTTTCTTCTCCACAGACAATACAACGTCGGTCTCTCCTGGTGGAACGTGTTGAGGAATATTTTCTTTCAAACTTCCTTTCCGGTTTCTCTGACGTCTCAGTTACTCCAAGCTGCTCCAGTTTTTCCAAGATCTCTTCTTGTGTCTTCAGAAACTCGAGGAGACTGTCAAAGAGGTTCTCAGGGGTGACTCTATTGCTGGGATTTACCATGAAGACGAGCCAATCCTTCTTCACAGGATCCGGCAGCTTGCTCTCTATGGACCTCGTGACCAGTGGGTTCTTGATGGCATCTGTCCTTCCAAGCTCTGTCAGGTCTGCCAGTGCTTTCTCCACAGTTTGGATTAAGTCTATGACTCTTCTTGGTTGATCTGCTCTTAAAACAGGAAATTTCTCAAGATCTTCAATTATTTCTATTGCAATTGTAGACTTATTCCCCTATCTATTTTCAAGCACTCTAAAGATGTTCTCTGCTGTATTGTGTGTTGAAAGTCTGAGGTTTCTTGAGATTTTCTCATCCCTGCTGTCCAAAAGCTGAATCTTTTTGACTTCACTCGAGCCTGTTGGTTCTCCCTGTCTTTGCAGGCTCTCCCAGTATCTCCTCCATCTGTGGAAATCTCTTTTACAGCCATGAAATGTGGGCAGACTAATTGGTATAATTCTCACCAAGGGCGTGGTGTTTGCTGCATGTGGGGTTGTTGAAGCAGCCGTTAAAGTCAGCAGATATGCACTCCTTTCTTCTTCTGAATTTCTTTGTGAAAACACAAACTCTGCTCTCCTTGCTTCAAGCTTGTTATTCAAAGACTTTAAGTCTTTGACTCTGCCTTCTCGATTAGCTTTTTGAGTCTCTGGAATCCACAGTTCCCAAGATGCTAGGCTTTTACTAGCTTCCTTGATCAGCTTCTCCATGAAACCCAACTGCATCTCATAACCATTCCGATTGAGTGCAGATCCAGATGTTTCAGCAGCATTATCACAAGCCGTTTCTGCTTCCTGGAGGTTTCCAGCTCCTTCTGCCATAACGAGACCACAGGTTTCTTTGAACAATTATTCTCACTTCATTCATTCTGATTTCACTTTCATTGATAGTTTTCTCTATGTCACCCTCCTGTTGCTCGCTAAGCGCTTCTTCCACCTCTTCAGCAGTGCTGGCTTCTATGTCTGCGATTAGGCCACTCCGAAAGTCATCATTTGCTTCACTGACATTTCTTCCCATCAAAGTGAGCTTTTTGAATTCCTCCCGAAGCTCAGTTTCAGTCATGCTTCCTGCTCCTCTGCTAAGAAAGTTAGCTACTTTTGTGAATGCACCTTTAGCCATTGTCCTCTCCTGCTTGAGCTGCTTGACACTTTTCCCATAGGCTTCCTCCGCCATTTTGTTGAGGTGTGTGGTTACTGCAGACAGTTTGGTTTATTCCCACTTTTCCAGGCTCTTGGTCCTTTAGTCCTTATTGCTTGGCAATGGTTTTCAACTGTCAAGTTGTGATTGATTGACTAAACTTGAAAATGGCTTGATTCTTTCCAAAGGACACATGGGACAACTCAGACTTGAATCTTTTCCTCTTTATTTGAGTGATGCAGATTCCTTTTTGCTTCATTAATTATTACATTGCATTTAGCTGACGCTTTTATCCAAAGCGACGTACAATAAGTGCGTTCGACCAACAAAATACAAACTTGAAGAAAACAGAATCATAAAGTACATCAGGTTTCATAGAGCAAAACATTTCAAGTGCTGCTCAACTGGCTTTAGATAAGCCAGTCCTTTATTTGTATATAAGTGCTTTGTTAATAGTTCTATCCTCGAGGTGGAGTCGAAAGAGATGAGTTTTCAGTCTGCGCCGGAAGGTGTGTAATCGATCTGCTGTCCTGATGGCAATGGGAGCTCATTCCACCATCTTGGAGCCAGGATAGCAAACCCACGTGTTTCTGCTGATGGGAACTTGGGTCCCCTCGCAGCGAGGGTGCAGCGAGTCGTCTGGCTGATGCAGAGCGGAGTGCACGTGCTGGGGTGTACGGTTTAACCATGTCCTGGATGTAGGAAGGGCCAGATCCATTCGCAGCATGGTACGCAAGCACCAGGGTCTTGAAGTGGATTCTAGCAGTTACCGGAAGCCAGTGAAGGGAGCGGAGGAGCGGCGTGGTGTGGGAACATTTAGGAAGGTTGAAGACCAGACGAGCCGCTGCATTCTGGATGAGCTGCAGAGGTCGGATGGCACATGCAGGTAGACCAGCAGGAGGGAGTTGCAGTAGTCTCGGCGTGAGGTGACGAGAGCCTGGACCAGAACCTGCGTGGCTTTCTGGGTCAGCTGGGGACGCATCCTCCTGATGCTGTAGAGCGTGTATCTGCAGCAGCGGGTTGCAGCAGCGATGTTTGCAGTGAAGGACAGGTTGTTATCTAGGGTCTCACCCAGAGTCCTTGCAGTCTGAGTCGGGGAAACAACAGAGGGGCCGATGTTGATAGTTAGGTCAAGAGTGAGACACTCTTTTCCCCGAAGGAAAAGCAGTTCAGTTTTGTCAAGGTTGAGCTTGAGGTGATGATCAGACATCCACTGAGAGATGTCAGCTAGACGAGCAGAGATGCATGCGACGACCTGGGTCTCTGAGCGGGGGAAGGACAGAGTTCATTGGGTGTCGTCAGCGTAGCAGTGGTATGAAAACCCATGCGGGCTAATGACTGATCCGAGCGAGTTTGTGTACAAGGAGAAGAGGAGAGGACCAAGAACAGAGCCCTGAGGGACCCCTGTAGTTAATTGACAAGGGTCGGACTCGGACCCTCTCCAAGTTACCCTGTAGGTGCGGTCTTTGAGGTATGAGGTGAGGAGGGAAAGTGCAGAGCCTGAGACTCCAAGTTCTTGGAGAGTGCGAAGGAGGATCTGATGGTTCACCGTGTCGAATGCAGCAGACAGGTCCAACAGGATGAGGACAGAGGAGAGGGAGGCTGCTTTAGCAGTGTGCAGTTCCTCAGAGACAGCAAGGAGGGCAGTTTCTGTGGAGTGACCTGCCTTGAAACCAGACTGGTGCGGATCCAGAAGGTTGTTCTGATGGAGAGAGCAGGAGAGTTGTCTAAAGACAGGAACGGGAGGAGAGAGACAGGCCTGTAGTTTATAACATCAGACGGGTCGAGAGTGGGTTTCTTTAGGAGAGGGTTTACTCTCGCCTCCTTGAGACTGTTTGGAAAGTGACCAGAAGTTAGAGAAGTGTTGATGAAATGAGTGAGAAACGGTAGAATATCAGGAGCGATAGTCTGAAGGAGGTTTGAAGGGATAGGGTCCAGAGGACAGGTGGTGGGGCGGGCAGAGGTAATGAGGGTAAGAACCTCACTTGGCGAGAGAGGGGAGAAGGAGGTCAGTGTGCGGGTGGAAGGTGGGTCAGGTGACCCAGCGGTGAGTAGAGGTGAGTCAGAAAAAGAAGAGCTTTGCAGCAGAGTTTGGAGATAGGAGTTGGAACGAGTCAGAGGAAGGGAGGGCTGAGAGCACCAATGAGGCAAAGGTAGAGGGGGAGAGGGGGAGAGGGAACGAAGGTTACGGCGGACAGGTGCAGGATGAGAAGAGATTAGTTTGTTATGTTTGGAAAGGGGTAGAGAGAATGAAATGAAGAAGTGATCGGATGTGTGGAGCGGGTTTACAGAGAGTTTAGAAGTAGCGCAGTTCCTTGAGAATATGAGATCAAGGACACTGCCAGCTTTATGAGTTGGTGGGGACGGAGACAGTGAGAAAGCAAAGGTGGTTAACAGAGATGTTAGTTCAGACATCTTCCCCGTCTGGAGGTTGAAGTCTCCGAGAAGTACAGCGGGAGGGCCAGTTTCAGGGATGTGTGAGAGGCATTCAGCTTCTTGTTAGCCTCTTGATGCTCATTTAGTCATTTGGGTTGAAAACCTTTAACACAAAACATATTTTCATTC
Organism: Pseudochaenichthys georgianus; assembly: GCF_902827115.2. Taxonomy (NCBI): domain Eukaryota; kingdom Metazoa; phylum Chordata; class Actinopteri; order Perciformes; family Channichthyidae; genus Pseudochaenichthys; species Pseudochaenichthys georgianus. The sequence goes on from NW_027263141.1 coordinate 102,571, forward strand.
ATTTTAGGCAAACAAACATTTCAATAAAACACATGCCATCCTTTAACAAGCACTTTCTTTCCTCCTTCATAATCAAGTTTACAATTAAACTTAACATCTAATCAAAAGTAACTGCATCTCAACAAAGTAAATTATATTCCAGCATCTTATGTTAGCTTCTTACTTAAGACTAGAAATAATAATACATGTAATCAACCATGGTCCTCTCCTCTCCTCTCCTCTCCTCTCCTCTCCTCTCCTCTCTCACAGCAAATTGTTTGGCCTCTGCTGAGACTGTGTTCCCAGGTGTGCTGCATTTAGCTCATTAAATAGGAAGCTCACTTCCTTTGAGCCACATTCTCAGTGGAATCACACCCTAGGCTCCCTGTCTCCACCTGCTGGACTGGAGCCAGATGTGAATTGCATTTCTCAAGCTCTGACAAAACACAGACCTCAGTCTACTTTTAAGACACTAAAATAACATGTTCCAATTTTTATTTTGTTTTCGCGCGTGGAATTATACCGGCTCTCCTTTCAGTACACATAACAACGGAACCATAGCAACGGAACTGACAGGCAACACTCTGATCACACTCCGATTGGCTGTGACTGCATCCACTCAGAGTGCCCGATTCAGAAACGTGACTCTTACACTCTTTACGTCACAAAAAAAGATGGTGGATGAGAATAGATCTAGAAAACGATAAGCAATGCGCCAGAAGCAAGGTGAGACTATCCGCATCCTTTAAAACTCTACGCACATTCATTTGACCGAAATAAGTAAACGACTGTATTTGAGTGAGTTAAGGCCTTAGTTTGCTTCATTAAAGGGTGTTAATGAGTGTTCTCCAGTGCCTTTTGTCCGCTTTAAGGTGTTATTAAGGTAGGGTTAATGTTGCTCTCAAAGTGCACCAGATTGATGCTTTTAACTTCAATATTTAAAAAAAAAAAAATCTTCCCGGGGGAGCATGCCCCCGGACCCCCCTAGAGGAGGCGACGACCCCCCCTAAAAGATGTTCGGTCCACCCCCCACTTGTAAAAGATAGCACTTTACCCCTTCCTCCCCCCCCCCAACAACTCCTGGGCTAAGCCCCGGATCTCCTACATTCCTAAATCCGCCACTGGTAATCAGAATACAAAAATCAAGTAACTGTATTCAGCTCGCGTTACATTTAAAAACGAGTAATCAGATTACAGTTACTTTCGTAGACCTGACGTGAATACATTTTGGAAAACTTGTTAGAATTGTTGGTGGAAAGGTTTCCTCACAAAATGTAATTCATTACCGGCAGAACTGTGTGCACGGCGCTGCAGCGTGTCTGTGAGCGAGAGAGAGAGAGATGCAGCGTGTCTGTGAGGCCCCGCAGATGAGAGAGAGAGAGATCTCTTTTAAAAATATATTGAAAGTTATAAACGGAGATGGTTGGATATAATGTGCAAGATAACGTTTCTTTATTGTCGAAATGATGACATTTCATAATGGGATCAAATCAAAGTGAATGGCCTGCTGCTGCTGAATGCATCATGGGGCAAGTGACTGGAAAAAGTTAAAAAAAAGTTATTACATCGTTTCAGATAATAATAATAATAATAATTCACTCCATTTAGAGGCACCTTTCACAGCACCCAAAGACACCTTACAATTCATAAAATATTCTAAGGAAAGGTTTAATATGGAGTCAGATTTGGGTCAATATTCTAGCGCGCAAAACAAGCTACTCACGAGGAACATGTGCTTTTACACACGCATGAAATGACCCTCGCGCGCAGATTAAACCCCCGCGAGCGGCTGTCACTACCCGATCTGCAGCTCTGCCCGATCTGCAGTGCGCATGTGCGAGATGGTCCGCCATATTGGACAACTCCGTACGGCAACCCAAGAAGGACACTTGACACAGTGGCTTTTGGCAAAGCTGAAAAATAAAACTTGAGAGAGATGAGTTATTGTTATTACAACGTGACTTCACTATTATTTAACAACTCCTTTCATGGGGTTCTTTTATTTGGGGTTCAGTACATTGTCAGAATAAATGAGAAATGGATTTAACTTCTGTTAGACAGCTATCATACTGAATACATATTTACTGTGAATGTATGCAAACATGTATGGCATAGAGCTGTCTAACAGAAGTTAAATCCATTTCAATGCAGATGGGGTGATGTGGTCAGAGGATGGGGGTGATGAGGTCAGAGGATGGGGGTGATGAGGTCAGAGGATGGGGGTGATGTGGTCAGAGGGTGGGGGTGATGTGGTCAGAGGATGGGGGTGATGAGGTCAGAGGATGGGGGTGATGAGGTCAGAGGATGGGGGTGATGAGGTCAGAGGGTGGGGGTGATGTGGTCAGAGGATGGGGGTGATGTGGTCAGAGGGTGGGGGTGATGTGGTCAGAGGATGGGGGTGATGAGGTCAGAGGATGGGGGTGATGAGGTCAGAGGGTGGGGGTGATGAGGTCAGAGGATGGGGGTGATGAGGTCAGAGGGTGGGGGTGATGAGGTCAGAGGATGGAGGTGATGAGGTCAGAGGGTGGGGGTGATGAGGTCAGAGGGTGGGGGTGATGAGGTCAGAGGATGGGGGTGATGAGGTCAGAGGATGGGGGTGATGTGGTCAGAGGATGGGGGTGATGAGGTCAGAGGATGGGGGTGATGAGGTCAGAGGATGGGGGTGATGAGGTCAGAGGGTGGGGGTGATGAGGTCAGAGGGTGGGGGTGATGAGGTCAGAGGATGGAGGTGATGAGGTCAGAGGACTTGGTGATGAGGTCAGAGGATGGGGGTGATGAGGTCAGAGGGTGGGGGTGATGAGGTCAGAGGATGGGGGTGATGAGGTCAGAGGATGGGGGTGATGAGGTCAGAAGATGGGGGTGATGAGGTCAGAGGATGGGGGGTGATGAGGTCAGAGGGTGGGGGTGATGTGGTCAGAGGGTGGGGGTGATGAGGTCAGAGGATGGAGGTGATGAGGTCAGAGGGTGGGGGTGATGAGGTCAGAGGGTGGGGGTGATGAGGTCAGAGGGTGGGGGTGATGTGGTCAGAGGATGGGGGTGATGAGGTCAGAGGATGGGGGTGATGAGGTCAGAGGATGGGGGTGATGAGGTCAGAGGGTGGGGGGTGATGTGGTCAGAGGGTGGGGGTGATGAGGTCAGAGGATGGAGGTGATGAGGTCAGAGGGTGGGGGTGATGAGGTCAGAGGGTGGGGGTGATGAGGTCAGAGGATGGGGGTGATGAGGTCAGAGGATGGGGGTGATGTGGTCAGAGGATGGGGGTGATGAGGTCAGAGGATGGGGGTGATGAGGTCAGAGGATGGGGGTGATGAGGTCAGAGGGTGGGGGTGATGAGGTCAGAGGGTGGGGGTGATGAGGTCAGAGGATGGAGGTGATGAGGTCAGAGGACTTGGTGATGAGGTCAGAGGATGGGGGTGATGAGGTCAGAGGGTGGGGGTGATGAGGTCAGAGGATGGGGGTGATGTGGTCAGAGGGTGGGGGTGATGTGGTCAGAGGGTGGGGGTGATGTGGTCAGAGGATGGGGGTGATGAGGTCAGAGGGTGGGGGTGATGAGGTCAGAGGATGGGGGTGATGAGGTCAGAGGGTGGGGGTGATGAGGTCAGAGGATGGGGGTGATGAGGTCAGAGGGTGGGGGTGATGAGGTCAGAGGGTGGGGGTGATGAGGTCAGAGGATGGGGGTGATGTGGTCAGAGGGTGGGGGTGATGTGGTCAGAGGATGGGGGTGATGAGGTCAGAGGGTGGGGGTGATGAGGTCAGAGGATGGGGGTGATGAGGTCAGAGGGTGGGGGTGATGAGGTCAGAGGATGGGGGGTGATGAGGTCAGAGGGTGGGGGTGATGAGGTCAGAGGGTGGAGGTGATGAGGTCAGAGGACTTGGTGATGATCCGGGCAGAGTTCTGAATGATTTGAAGTTTATTGAGGCGTTTGATGGGAAGGCCTGAGAGCATCGTATTACAATAGTCAATATGGGATGTGAGGAATGCAAGAACCAGGAAGCAGTGCTGGATTGAGACAGGAGTCTGGAGAAGAATGCAGTCCGGGTGATGTTTTTTACGTTGGGTGCAAATGAGAGGGAGCTGTCCAGAATGACACCAAGATGTCGTGTTGGAGTTCTTGATGAGCCATTAAAACAGTAAAATAAGTGTCTCCTGTGCACCAACACATACCCATCTGTTATGGAAAAAAGAAAGCATTCCAAAAGTATTCTAAAAGTAATCTGAATACTTTTTTAAGACACGTAACTAGAGATGTCCCGATCCGATCACGTGATCGGGGATTGGAGCCGATCACGTGATTTTCAAAAAATCGGGGATCGGGAGAAAAAAATCGGGGATCGGGATTTTAAAAAAAACAAAATTTTATAAATATATTTTTCATTTAATGTTCAAAAAAAAAATGACCATGTTCACGTCTTAAAGTCATCCTGAGGACTTAGTTTTGGTTTAAAATAACATAACATCATGTATGTGTTGCTTGGGCTTGTTTTCAGACCTGGTTGCTTATTCCTCTCAAAGCAACAGAGAGGGCGCAGTGTCTCATAGTAGCAGCAAGCTAACGAGAGGCTACGTTCAGCTGGTGACTCGGGAGTCGGGACGGAGAAAATGTCAGGAGTTTGGAAGTATTATAAAGTTGAAAGCGAAGGCAGTGTAACAGCCAGATGCAATGTTTGCAAGGCGGAGGTTCCGCGTGGTGGAAAGAACAGAGCTACGTTCAACACGACCAATCTAATACGCCACCTGAGAAACAAACACCAACAACAACACGGCGAGTACACAGCGGCCACTCGGGTAACGGCACTGAAGCAACCGACACTTTCAGAGACTTTTAAAAGGAAAGAGAAACTGCCCCAGAACAGAGAAAAGGCCACAAAGATAACAGCCAAGATAGCTGAATTCATCGCGTTGGAAGACCAGCCGTTATCTGTTACCTTTTTTTTCTCTTAACGCATGGCATAAAGATCGGATCGGGAAAAATCGGTATCGGCAGATTGTCAAAATCAAATGATCGGAATCGGATCGGGAGCAAAAAAAGGTGATCGGGACATCCCTACACGTAACTGTATTCGGATTCGGCTTACTTTCAGAGCCATGTATTCAGTATTCAGGAACTAATTACATTTACAAAGTAACCCTCACAACCCTGTGTATAGCTAGTTGGTGCGGTCGGCTCACATGTATGACCAGGTAAATCAAAAGTAAATAAACACTGAAAAAATACGAGAAAAAGGCAAAGTTGGAGAGGAGCCAAAAGACAATGCAGCCATCTTCACCGGCGCATTCCTGTCAGCATCTTGACCTGTGCGCTGGGTCTCTACTCTTCCACAGAAACACTGTCAGATCTGAATTCTTTTTCAAGGCTTTGATTTAAAAGTGTGTACACAAATATTTCACGTGGGACAGCAGTGTTTCCCTAAAGAATGCTTTCTGTCTTACTCAGGCATTACCACATCAGCCCAGCACTTATTTAACGTTTTATTTAGTGTCGTGTTGTAAAGTATAGACATCAAAATGTTTTATAAAAATCATGACATTTAAAACCCTGACTGTTTTTTTATTTTATTTTCATCATCAGATTCTCAAAAGCATTTTCCTGATTCTCTCACGTTTCCTTCTCTTCCAGCAGAACGTGGTCTGCAGGAGGTTCTAGATGAACATAGGCTCAGTCTGAGGAGGAGATGTGAACGTGTGACTGAAGGAACTGATGAAAGGGAAACCCTCCTCAACAGCATCTTCACTGAGCTCTACATCACGCAAGGCCAGAGTGAAGAGGTTAATACCCAGCATGAGGTGAGGCAGCTGGAGACGGCTTCCAAGAAGGAGCCCCTCCATGACACTCCAATCAAGTGCCAGGACATCTTTAAAGCCTCACCTGACCAGCAGACTCCCATCAGAGCGGTCCTGACCAACGGAGTGGCTGGCGTTGGAAAGACCTCCTCGGTGCAGAAGTTCACTCTGGACTGGGCCGAGGGTTTGGAGAACCAGGATGTGAGTCTGGTGATCCCGCTCTCCTTCAGGGAGCTGAACCTGATCAAAGCTGAGCAGTACAGTCTTCTCAGCCTGCTCCATGTCTTCCATCCGACCTTACAGAAGGTCACAGCAGAGCAGCTGGCTGTCTGCAAAGTGCTGCTCATCTTTGACGGCCTGGATGAAAGCAGACTTTCTCTGGACTTCAGAAACAAAGAGGTCGTGTCTGATGTCTCACAGCAGTCCTCAGTCAACATGCTGCTGACAAACCTCATCAGGGGGAAGCTGCTTCCCTCGGCTCTCGTCTGGATAACTTCCAGACCGGCAGCAGCCAATCAGATCCCTCCTGAGTGTGTGGACAGGGTGACAGAAGTACGAGGCTTCACTGACGCCCAGAAGGAGGAGTACTTCAGGAGGAGATGGAGTGATGAAGACCTGTCCAGCAGAATCACCTCTCACATCAAGAGCTCCAGGAGCCTCCACATCATGTGTATGATCCCAGTCTTCTGCTGGATCACTGCTGCAGTTCTGGACCACATGCTGACTACAGACCAGAGAGGAGAGCTGCCCCAGACCCTCACTGACATGTACTCACACTTCCTGCTGGTCCAGACCAAGAGGAAGAAGCAGAAGTATGAAGCGGGACATGAGGCGAGTCCACAGCAGCTGACGGAGGCTGACAGGGAGGTTCTTCTGAAGCTGGGGAGGCTGGCGTTTGAACATCTGGAGAAAGGAGACATCATGTTCTACCAAGAAGACCTGCAGCGCTGTGGCCTTGATGTCAACGAGGCCTCGGTGCACTCAGGAGTTTGTACAGAGATCTTCAAAAGAGAGAGTGTGATCTTCCAGAAAACAGTCTACTGCTTTGTTCATCTGAGCGTTCAGGAGTTTCTGGCTGCAGTCTACGTGTTGCACTGTTACACCAGCAGAGACACAGCGGTACTGAAGGACTTCCTGCAGGGAGACTACAACAACAGCAGAGATCAGGAGTACCCATCCCTGGATGTCTTCCTGGAGGGAGCCATGGAGAAGTCCCTCAGAAGTAAAAATGGCCACCTGGACCTGTTTGTCCGCTTCCTCCACGGCCTCTCTCTGGAGTCCAACCAGAGGCTGTTAGGAGGCCTGCTGGGTCGCACAGGCAACCGTCCAGAAACCATCCAGAGAGCCATCAGCAACTTGAAGGAGATGAGAAGTGATAACATCTCTCCTGAGAGGAGCATCAACATCTTCCACTGTCTGACAGAGATGAAGGACCTCTCAGTTCATCAGGAGATCACAGAGTTCCTGAAGTCAGGGAACAGATCAGAGAAGAGACTCTCTGAGATCCACTGCTCTGCTCTGGCCTACATGCTGCAGATGTCAGAGGAGGTTCTGGATGAGTTGGACCTGGAGAAGTACAACACATCAGAGGAGGGACGACGGAGACTGATTCCAGCTGTGAGGAACTGCAGGAAGGCTAGGTAAGTCCAGATGTGATTAACTTTATAAACTAATGTGGATCAGAAGTTTCATTATTATAATAAACACTTTAAAATGTTTGATGTTTTAAATACTTTGAGAGTGAAATTAAATGATCCTAGTTATTCTATTTATTTATAATAATGTGACATTTTAAAGTGTTTTCTCCTCTTCATATTCCTTTGAGTGATGGAGGACTTTAGAGGTTTCCTCACAGCAGCATGTGATCACACCATACAGCAGTATTTACAGTTATCAGTGAATCAAGTTATTAATATATCGTTGCAGTTTCTTCAACATGAAATCAGATCTGTTTTTACCACAATGCTTAAGAGTTTAAAATAATGTCTGACAGGCTGACAATGAATATAGAAAACTATAATATTAAATTAAATTGACATAATATGTTAAAAGTTGTTCCATTTCAAATTCAGTAAGTTAATGAAATGTGTCCTCTGTTTTTATACTGACACATGTTGTGATGTATGTGATATTATAGACTCTCTGACTGTGGACTCTCAGAGACTGACTGTGAAGTCGTGGCCTCAGCTCTGAAGTCTGACCCCTCCCATCTGAGAGATCTGGACCTGAGTGACAACGATCTGCAGGACTCAGGAGTGGAGCGTCTGAGTTCTGGACTGAAGAGTCCAAACTGCAGACTGGAGGCTCTCAGGTCAGTTCACTGACTGCAGTTCATACAGATCTGGGAGGGAGGGAGGGAGGGAGGGAGGGTGTTTGAGCTCCCACAGACTCACCCTGTGCTCCATGAGATGCTGGCAGTACTGATGAGCTGTGAGGGAGATGAAGGAGTTGTTAAACATCTGATCAAAGTTAGAGTTCCAGATTATCAGTGGATTGTTTCTAAATCGTCTCTGACATTAAAACCCTGTTCAGCTCACTACTTTGTCATTGAAGTAGCAGCACGTTGTCTTTAATAGTAATCAGAGCTCTTTCTTTCCTCTTTTTGTATCTTACAGTTTGAACCTGTTTAGAGATTCCCCTTTCTGAACTTCGTCAGCTCTGATCAGATTATTAAAGATCTCCTACCATGTTATTTTTAGGCAGATATAATGGCTCTCAGATATATACAAATATATTAAAAACATGTCTAAGATGTGCTCAAAAATACCAAACAGATTATACATTTTAGACATCCCTCATATCCCTCTATTTCAGCTGTTAGAGAAGGGCTGATTCTGTAGCTGCTGGCCCGCCCCCTGTTGAGCACGGCAAGGCAAGCAGTGAGTTCTGTGATGAGCAGGTGCAGCTAAATGCTGCCGTGATGTAACGCCATACCATGTTCCAAACCACTTCTCCCTCATCCAAGCGCCGCGCAGATGGCAGCCTGTTACGGTGTTACTAGGGTGGCCAACCGTCCCGTATTAGCCGGGACGCCCCGTATTTGAGCCAAAAGGGGCGTGTCCCGTACGGGACTTTGTTTGTCCCTGACTCCCGTGTAAAGGGAAAACATATATATATGTTTCTGTTTGCGCGCAATGCAGTGTGTCTGGCTGCGTGCCTGTGTGTTTGTGTGCTGTATGAGAAGGGCGCTAGGACCGCTCAGTTGACAGGGCAGGCACAATGCTCGTGTGTGTGTGTGTGTGTGTGTGTGTGTGTGTGTGTGTGTGTGTGTGTGTGTGTGTGTGTGTGTGTGTGTGTGTGTGTGTGTGTGTGTGTGTGTGTGTGTGTGTGTGTGTGTGTGTGTGTGTGTGTGTGTGTGTGTGTGTGTGTGTGTGTGTGTGTGTGTGTGTGTGTGTGTGTGTGTGTTCACATCATGTATACTTTGCATTACTTAATACCATTTTTCAAATATTTATTTTTGAACATTTTGGACAAAATAGCCAATTGCACATCGAGGTGCCCGGATGTCCCTCGTGCCCACCTATCCGATTGGAACATGCTGATGTACCATGTGATGTAGTAGCCTAATGCAGGTGTAAGACCATTGTGTTTGTATTGTGTTATAGGCAGGGTTGGGTTGTAACGGAATACATGTAGCGGCGTTACGTAATCAGAATACACACATCAAGTATCTGTATTCAGCTCGCGTTACATTTGAAAAACGAGTAATCTGATTACAGTTACTTTCGTAAACCTGAAGTGAATACATTTTGGATTACTTATTGGAATTATTGGTGGAAAGATTTCCTCTCAACATGTAATATTCATTACTAGTATACAGCCGATTCGAATCATCAGAGCAGCCGCAGATGGACCAAAAAAGCGCTTGAAAAGAAAAATCGCGGGTCCGCTCGCTCAGTGAAACAATAACAACGAAACATGGAGGAACAAAAGTCTGCGTTTAAATCGCCTGTGTGTGCGTGTGTGTGTATATATAGGTGTTTGTGGTTAAAACACATCAGCCTGCGGTCGCTCTTTAGTCTTTAGCCTTACTAATGATTATTTCTGAAGGTAAACACAGCGAAGGCGGTGCGTGGAAGGCGGTGCGTGAAAGGCACTGCGCGCTCCTCTTCTCAGAGGCGGAGTGAACCCTCCCGCTGCCTCCTGGCGCTGCAGAGAGGTCATGAAGTGAAGGAGGTGTTCCTTCTATAAACAGCTGTGGGCAGCAGATACTGTGAGAGTCACGGACATGAATTCATAGATCAAGGCAGACTGGTGCACACTCTCCTGTTTTGCCGATCCGGTGCTTAAACTATAGCTCTACACCCCTGGCCGACATGTCCTTAAAATTAAGTCCGAGTTCGACATTTTAATTCATGTCCTGCCAACCCTGGCAGGACAGAAGGCGACACGCCCGTTCAAAACCGCGTCCTTCAATCCTCACATCCCAAGCTGCATCCCCAACAAGTGTATTATGTTGTTACATCGTTTCAGATGTGATGTTTCAGTTGTGCTCTTGATACGCCATTAAAACAGTAAAAACACGTTCAGTTTCCTTTTGCTTTTTGTGTCTCCTGTTCACCAAAACATACCACCTGTGATGGAAAGAGAAAGTAATCCAAAAGTAATCTAACAGTAATCTGATTACGTTACTTTTTAAAGACACGTAACTGTAACTGTATTCGGATTACTTTCAGGGCCATGTAATCAGTAATCAGTAACTGATTACATTTACAAAGTAACCCTCCCAACCCTGGTTATAGGTATGCATAGTTTTCTATGCATGTTGAGGGTCTTGGGGGGTTTGACCCCCAAAAACATTTTCGAACCCTAGGGGCTGGCTCCCCCAAAATAATTAAATAACATAACCCTAACCTGACCCTAAAACCGAAATAAAGTAACTAAATCCGCCAGAAACCCAAAAATCTGCGCGGGGGACACGTGCATGTGTCCCGTTTCTCCATTTCTGGAAGTTGGCAACCCTAGTTGTTACCGTTTAACTGGTGACGCGGGGAACTCGTGATATTCTATAACGGTAGGAATGTGTCAGGGGCGTGTACTTTGAGGAGCCATTGTCGAATAACCAGGAAATACACATTTCGATCGCTTCTTCTGTCGTTTCATTCATCTTTTGGTATATATGGCTCCATAGGAACACTTTGATGCACTTTCAGTACCAGTGTGTGAGGTTGTGGTTGCGATGCCGATATCCGGACGCGTACAGCGAGGACTACAAAAAGACAATGAGGTGACTGCCAGACTTATTACTGAATATCATTCTTAATGTGATGCCAAGTCCACCTGAGACCCGTGTACACCTTCAGACAGCCTCCAAGTGAAGCACACGTTCTTTGCTCACAGCTTGAAAGCAGCGTGGAGAAGTCTTCAGCTGTGGAGCTGTGATCCGCCCAGGTTAGACTGTGATACGACTTCTGTTCTGTGGCTATCTCTACCAGCGATCATGTTTCATATGAAAGACTACACACATGCATCCCTTATCAAAACGGTATTCTGCACTTTGCAGCACTTATCCAGATAAGATGTGACTGTTTACTCGCTGCAGGAGTGTAAAGGCCCTGACACACCAAACTGACGGAAATGTGTATTCGTCATTCAAAAGAAGCAACCGGAACGGCCCGTCCACACAGCGGCGTGCGTTGAAAGCTTCACCGTTCACTTTGAATGGGGTGACGTCACTTTCCGCCAAACTGCATCGTGGGAAGCGACGCGGAGCTTTGCTGGCGTGGCTCGCTGCAAAAGTTGAGCAATGTTCAACTTTTGCAGCCTCGGCAGAAGCCAATCGAATCATATGCCAGTACAAGCTCTAGCCAATCAAACCGCTGCTTGTGTGTCAGGGGCGGGAGATTCATGTGATTGGTTGTTGGTCGAGCTTCAGACGTGATATGTACAAACATCATCTCTCTGATGCAGAAATAAACTATTTAAGCATTGTGGCTGGCAGCCTTGAAGTTCTGCTGCTACCACATTCCATGCATCAGTAATTAGAATCCAAGATGATATTAATATTCAACATCATAACACTGACGGGCAAATGATGACATTGTTACAAATGAGTGAACTGCGGTTTCATTTTCCAGGGTCCTGTCCGTTAAATACTTGAAGAAGCTATTGTCCACCTCATGCAGGAAGTGTGGCAGCAAATTACGTGGCAACTGAGTTGGTCTTCAGTTTCTTCATTCCAGATCGCCATGATGTAAAATAAATGTTTCTGCTGCAGGGATGTTACATGAATGTATAAATAATAATAACACCACGTGACCATGTACTAGTTTCAGAAAGGCTAAACAACAACACACGACAACAAGTGTAGTTCACTGACTGGCAGAGCACTGATGATCTTTAGATTAAAATAACAAGAACAACCCTACACTGCATAATTCACTCTGAACCTCTAAACACCTGAGATTCATCTTATATTCTCCATCCTGCTTTTATAAAATGAATTATAAAGAACATACATGAGTAGAATTGTTTTATATTTCTGTTAAAACTATCAACCACCAATAAATCATTTCAGTTGTTGCTGTTTCCAACATGTTCCTGGATCTACTTGATGCTGACACTGACTGAATAGTTTCCTACATGTTTCTGGATCTACATGATGCTGACACTGACTGAATAGTTTCCTACATGTTTCTGGATCTACTTGATGCTGACACTGACTGAATAGTTTCCTACATGTTTCTGGATCTACTTGATGCTGACACTGACTGAATAGTTTCCAACATGTTTCTGGATCTACATGATGCTGACACTGACTGAATAGTTTCCAACATGTTCCTGGATCTACTTGATGCTGACACTGACTGAATAGTTTCCTACATGTTTCTGGATCTACTTGATGCTGACACTGACTGAATAGTTTCCAACATGTTCCTGGATCTACTTGATGCTGACACTGACTGAATAGTTTCCAACATGTTTCTGGATCTACTTGATGCTGACACTGACTGAATAGTTTCCTACATGTTTCTGGATCTACTTGATGCTGACACTGACTGAATAGTTTCCTACATGTTTCTGGATCTACTTGATGCTGACACTGACTGAATAGTTTCCTACATGTTTCTGGATCTACTTGATGCTGACACTGACTGAATAGTTTCCAACATGTTCCTGGATCTACTTGATGCTGACACTGACTGAATAGTTTCCAACATGTTTCTGGATCTACTTGATGCTGACACTGACTGAATAGTTTCCAACATGTTTCTGGATCTACATGATGCTGACACTGACTGAATAGTTTCCAACATGTTCCTGGATCTACATGATGCTGACACTGACTGAATAGTTTCCAACATGTTTCTGGATCTACTTGATGCTGACACTGACTGAATAGTTTCCTACATGTTTCTGGATCTACTTGATGCTGACACTGACTGAATAGTTTCCTACATGTTCCTGGATCTACTTGATGCTGACACTGACTGAATAGTTTCCAACATGTTTCTGGATCTACTTGATGCTGACACTGACTGAATAGTTTCCAACATGTTCCTGGATCTACTTGATGCTGACACTGACTGAATAGTTTCCAACATGTTCCTGGATCTACTTGATGCTGACACTGACTGAATAGTTTTCCTACATGTTTCTGGATCTACTTGATGCTGACACTGACTGAATAGTTTCCAACATGTTTCTGGATCTACATGATGCTGACACTGACTGAATAGTTTCCAACATGTTCCTGGATCTACTTGATGCTGACACTGACTGAATAGTTTCCAACATGTTCCTGGATCTACTTGATGCTGACACTGACTGAATAGTTTCCAACATGTTTCTGGATCTACTTGATGCTGACACTGACTGAATAGTTTCCTACATGTTTCTGGATCTACTTGATGCTGACACTGACTGAATAGTTTCCAACATGTTTCTGGATCTACATGATGCTGACACTGACTGAATAGTTTCCAACATGTTTCTGGATCTACTTGATGCTGACACTGACTGAATAGTTTCCTACATGTTTCTGGATCTACTTGATGCTGACACTGACTGAATAGTTTCCTACATGTTCCTGGATCTACTTGATGCTGACACTGACTGAATAGTTTCCAACATGTTTCTGGATCTACTTGATGCTGACACTGACTGAATAGTTTCCAACATGTTCCTGGATCTACTTGATGCTGACACTGACTGAATAGTTTCCAACATGTTTCTGGATCTACTTGATGCTGACACTGACTGAATAGTTTCCAACATGTTTCTGGATCTACATGATGCTGACACTGACTGAATAGTTTCCAACATGTTTCTGGATCTACTTGATGCTGACACTGACTGAATAGTTTCCAACATGTTCCTGGATCTACTTGATGCTGACACTGACTGAATAGTTTCCAACATGTTCCTGGATCTACTTGATGCTGACACTGACTGAATAGTTTCCAACATGTTTCTGGATCTACATGATGCTGACACTGACTGAATAGTTTCCAACGTGTTCCTGGATCTACTTGATGCTGACACTGACTGAATAGTTTAAACTGAAGTAGCTGCACGTTGTCTTTAATATGAATGAGAGCTATTTTCCTCTTTCTGGATCTCACAGTTTTTAACCTGATGGAGTTTCCACTTTCTAAACTTCTTCAGCTCTGATCAGATGATTACATTATTTCAAACAAGAATATTTTTTTCTAAAGTTACATCATGTTTTCTTTATTCAGTCTGTGGGGCTGCAGGTTGTCAGAGATCAGCTGTTCTGCTCTGGCCTCAGCTCTGAAGTCCAACCCCTCCCACCTGAGAGTTCTGGACCTGAGTAGCAACGCTCTGCAGGATTCAGCAGTGGAGCTGCTGAGAGATCTTCTGGAGAGTCCAGACTGCAGACTGGAGGCCCTCAGGTCAGTTCTCCTTCTGTAACTTCTGTGCTGAGATGAATATGTGAGAGTTGTGTTGACTCTGAGCTGCAGACATCAGGCTGATCTCACTCTGATCCTCACTGAGCATCCTAACCCTCTACAGTCTCAGCCCTTTCCTCATATGGTTGGTGTCCTGCTCTGCTTCAGTAAGAATGCTTGTAAAGCCTCAGCCCTGCATTGCACTCATGTTATAAACATCTTTCCTTTAAAGACAAACTAAGCTGTCAGGATGTTTCTGCTGCAAGGATGTGACATTAATGTATACATAACAACAACAACAACAACAACATATGACCATGTACTAGCCACAGAAAGGCTAAACAACAACAAATTACAACAAGTGTAGTTCACTGACTGGCAGAGCACTGATGATCTTTAGATTAAAATATCAAGAACAACCCTACACTGCATAATTCACTCTGAACCTCTAAACACCTGAAATAGATGTTATATTCTCCATCCTGCTTTTAGAAAATAAATTATACAAAGATACAGAAATACAAAGAATATTTCTGTTAAAATGATCAAACAAGTATTTTCAGTTGTTGCTGTTTCCAACGTGTTCCTGGATCTACTTGATGCTGACACTGACTGAAGAGTTTCCAACGTGTTTCTGGATCTACATGATGCTGACACTGACTGAATAGTTTCCTACATGTTTCTGGATCTACTTGATGCTGACACTGACTGAATAGTTTCCTACATGTTTCTGGATCTACTTGATGCTGACACTGACTGAATAGTTTCCTACATGTTTCTGGATCTACTTGATGCTGACACTGACTGAATAGTTTCCAACATGTTCCTGGATCTACATGATGCTGACACTGACTGAATAGTTTCCAACGTGTTCCTGGATCTACTTGATGCTGACACTGACTGAATAGTTTCCAACATGTTTCTGGATCTACTTGATGCTGACACTGACTGAATAGTTTCCTACATGTTCCTGGATCTACTTGATGCTGACACTGACTGAATAGTTTCCAACATGTTCCTGGATCTACTTGATGCTGACACTGACTGAATAGTTTCCAACGTGTTCCTGGATCTACTTGATGCTGACACTGACTGAAGAGTTTCCAACGTGTTTCTGGATCTACATGATGCTGACACTGACTGAATAGTTTCCAACATGTTCCTGGATCTACTTGATGCTGACACTGACTGAATAGTTTCCAACATGTTCCTGGATCTACTTGATGCTGACACTGACTGAAGAGTTTCCAACGTGTTTCTGGATCTACTTGATGCTGACACTGACTGAAGAGTTTCCAACGTGTTTCTGGATCTACTTGATGCTGACACTGACTGAAGAGTTTCCAACGTGTTCCTGGATCTACTTGATGCTGACACTGACTGAATAGTTTCCAACATGTTTCTGGATCTACTTGATGCTGACACTGACTGAATAGTTTCCTACATGTTTCTGGATCTACTTGATGCTGACACTGACTGAATAGTTTCCTACATGTTCCTGGATCTACTTGATGCTGACACTGACTGAATAGTTTCCAACATGTTCCTGGATCTACTTGATGCTGACACTGACTGAATAGTTTCCAACATGTTCCTGGATCTACTTGATGCTGACACTGACTGAATAGTTTCCTACATGTTCCTGGATCTACTTGATGCTGACACTGACTGAATAGTTTCCAACATGTTCCTGGATCTACTTGATGCTGACACTGACTGAATAGTTTCCTACATGTTTCTGGATCTACTTGATGCTGACACTGACTGAATAGTTTCCTACATGTTCCTGGATCTACATGATGCTGACACTGACTGAATAGTTTCCAACATGTTCCTGGATCTACTTGATGCTGACACTGACTGAATAGTTTCCAACATGTTCCTGGATCTACTTGATGCTGACACTGACTGAAGAGTTTCCAACGTGTTCCTGGATCTACTTGATGCTGACACTGACTGAATAGTTTCCAACATGTTTCTGGATCTACTTGATGCTGACACTGACTGAATAGTTTCCTACATGTTTCTGGATCTACTTGATGCTGACACTGACTGAAGAGTTTCCAACATGTTCCTGGATCTACTTGATGCTGACACTGACTGAATAGTTTCCAACATGTTCCTGGATCTACTTGATGCTGACACTGACTGAATAGTTTCCAACATGTTCCTGGATCTACTTGATGCTGACACTGACTGAATAGTTTCCTACATGTTTCTGGATCTACTTGATGCTGACACTGACTGAATAGTTTCTTACATGTTTCTGGATCTACTTGATGCTGACACTGACTGAATAGTTTCCAACATGTTTCTGGATCTACTTGATGCTGACACTGACTGAATAGTTTCCAACGTGTTCCTGGATCTACTTGATGCTGACACTGACTGAATAGTTTCCAACATGTTTCTGGATCTACTTGATGCTGACACTGACTGAATAGTTTCCAACGTGTTCCTGGATCTACTTGATGCTGACACTGACTGAATAGTTTCCAACATGTTTCTGGATCTACTTGATGCTGACACTGACTGAATAGTTTCCAACATGTTTCTGGATCTACTTGATGCTGACACTGACTGAATAGTTTCCAACGTGTTCCTGGATCTACTTGATGCTGACACTGACTGAATAGTTTCCAACATGTTCCTGGATCTACTTGATGCTGACACTGACTGAATAGTTTCCAACGTGTTCCTGGATCTACTTGATGCTGACACTGACTGAATAGTTTCCAACATGTTTCTGGATCTACATGATGCTGACACTGACTGAATAGTTTCCAACATGTTTCTGGATCTACTTGATGCTGACACTGACTGAATAGTTTCCAACATGTTTCTGGATCTACTTGATGCTGACACTGACTGAATAGTTTCCAACATGTTCCTGGATCTACTTGATGCTGACACTGACTGAATAGTTTCCAACATGTTTCTGGATCTACTTGATGCTGACACTGACTGAATAGTTTCCAACGTGTTCCTGGATCTACTTGATGCTGACACTGACTGAATAGTTTCCTACATGTTCCTGGATCTACTTGATGCTGACACTGACTGAATAGTTTCCAACATGTTCCTGGATCTACTTGATGCTGACACTGACTGAATAGTTTCCAACATGTTTCTGGATCTACATGATGCTGACACTGACTGAATAGTTTCCTACATGTTTCTGGATCTACTTGATGCTGACACTGACTGAATAGTTTCCAACATGTTCCTGGATCTACTTGATGCTGACACTGACTGAATAGTTTCCAACATGTTCCTGGATCTACTTGATGCTGACACTGACTGAATAGTTTCCAACGTGTTCCTGGATCTACATGATGCTGACACTGACTGAATAGTTTCCTACATGTTCCTGGATCTACTTGATGCTGACACTGACTGAATAGTTTCCTACATGTTTCTGGATCTACTTGATGCTGACACTGACTGAATAGTTTCCTACATGTTCCTGGATCTACTTGATGCTGACACTGACTGAATAGTTTCCTACATGTTTCTGGATCTACATGATGCTGACACTGACTGAATAGTTTCCAACGTGTTCCTGGATCTACTTGATGCTGACACTGACTGAATAGTTTAAACTGAAGTAGCTGCACGTTGTCTTTAATATGAATGAGAGCTATTTTCCTCTTTCTGGATCTCACAGTTTTTAACCTGATGGAGTTTCCACTTTCTAAACTTCTTCAGCTCTGATCAGATGATTACATTATTTCAAACAAGAATATTTTTTTCTAAAGTTACATCATGTTTTCTTTATTCAGTCTGTGGGGCTGCAGCTTGTCAGAGATCAGCTGTTCTGCTCTGGCCTCAGCTCTGAAGTCCAACCCCTCCCACCTGAGAGTTCTGGACCTGAGTAGCAACGCTCTGCAGGATTCAGCAGTGGAGCTGCTGAGAGATCTTCTGGAGAGTCCAGACTGCAGACTGGAGGCCCTCAGGTCAGTTCTCCTTCTGTAACTTCTGTGCTGAGATGAATATGTGAGAGTTGTGTTGACTCTGAGCTGCAGACATCAGGCTGATCTCACTCTGATCCTCACTGAGCATCCTAACCCTCTACAGTCTCAGCCCTTTCCTCATATGGTTGGTGTCCTGCTCTGCTTCAGTAAGAATGCTTGTAAAGCCTCAGCCCTGCACTGCACTCATGTTATAAACATCTTTCCTTTAAAGACAAACTAAGCTGTCAGGATGTTTCTGCTGCAAGGATGTGACATTAATGTATACATAACAACAACAACAACAACATATGACCATGTACTAGCCACAGAAAGGCTAAACAACAACAAATTACAACAAGTGTAGTTCACTGACTGGCAGAGCACTGATGATCTTTAGATTAAAATATCAAGAACAACCCTACACTGCATAATTCACTCTGAACCTCTAAACACCTGAAATAGATGTTATATTCTCCATCCTGCTTTTAGAAAATAAATTATACAAAGATACAGAAATACAAAGAATATTTCTGTTAAAATGATCAAACAAGTATTTTCAGTTGTTGCTGTTTCCAACGTGTTCCTGGATCTACTTGATGCTGACACTGACTGAAGAGTTTCCAACGTGTTTCTGGATCTACATGATGCTGACACTGACTGAATAGTTTCCTACATGTTTCTGGATCTACTTGATGCTGACACTGACTGAATAGTTTCCTACATGTTCCTGGATCTACATGATGCTGACACTGACTGAATAGTTTCCTACATGTTTCTGGATCTACTTGATGCTGACACTGACTGAATAGTTTCCTACATGTTTCTGGATCTACTTGATGCTGACACTGACTGAATAGTTTCCTACATGTTTCTGGATCTACTTGATGCTGACACTGACTGAATAGTTTCCAACATGTTCCTGGATCTACATGATGCTGACACTGACTGAATAGTTTCCAACGTGTTCCTGGATCTACTTGATGCTGACACTGACTGAATAGTTTCCAACATGTTTCTGGATCTACTTGATGCTGACACTGACTGAATAGTTTCCTACATGTTCCTGGATCTACTTGATGCTGACACTGACTGAATAGTTTCCAACATGTTCCTGGATCTACTTGATGCTGACACTGACTGAATAGTTTCCAACATGTTCCTGGATCTACTTGATGCTGACACTGACTGAATAGTTTCCTACATGTTCCTGGATCTACTTGATGCTGACACTGACTGAATAGTTTCCTACATGTTCCTGGATCTACTTGATGCTGACACTGACTGAATAGTTTCCTACATGTTCCTGGATCTACTTGATGCTGACACTGACTGAATAGTTTCCAACATGTTTCTGGATCTACTTGATGCTGACACTGACTGAATAGTTTCCAACATGTTTCTGGATCTACTTGATGCTGACACTGACTGAATAGTTTCCAACATGTTCCTGGATCTACTTGATGCTGACACTGACTGAATAGTTTCCAACGTGTTCCTGGATCTACTTGATGCTGACACTGACTGAATAGTTTCCTACATGTTCCTGGATCTACTTGATGCTGACACTGACTGAATAGTTTCCAACGTGTTCCTGGATCTACATGATGCTGACACTGACTGAATAGTTTCCAACGTGTTCCTGGATCTACTTGATGCTGACACTGACTGAATAGTTTCCAACATGTTTCTGGATCTACTTGATGCTGACACTGACTGAATAGTTTCCTACATGTTCCTGGATCTACTTGATGCTGACACTGACTGAATAGTTTCCTACATGTTCCTGGATCTACTTGATGCTGACACTGACTGAATAGTTTCCAACGTGTTCCTGGATCTACTTGATGCTGACACTGACTGAATAGTTTCCTACATGTTCCTGGATCTACTTGATGCTGACACTGACTGAATAGTTTAAACTGAAGTAGCTGCACGTTGTCTTTAATATGAATGAGAGCTCTTTTCCTCTTTCTGGATCTCACAGTTTTAACCTGATGGAGTTTCCACTTTCTAAACTTCTTCAGCTCTGATCAGATGATTACATTATTTCAAACAGGAACTTTGTTTTCTAAAGTTACATCATGTTTTCTTTGTTCAGTCTGAGGAGCTGCAGGTTGTCAGAGATCAGCTGTTCTGCTCTGGCCTCAGCTCTGAAGTCCAACCCCTCCCATCTGAGACATCTGGACCTGAGTCTCAACGCTCTGCAGGATTCAGGAGTGGAGCTGCTGAGAGATCTTCTGGGGAGTCCAGACTGCAGACTGGAGACTCTCAGGTCAGTAAGGGGTCTCTGCTGGTTCAGCAGTATTGTATTAAACTCAGGGAGGTGTTTCTCTCTCTGGAGAATCACAACAGATCAGTGATGTTACCACTGACTGCAGGCTCTTCCATTCTTCCATCAACTATATATTGTAAGCTGAAAATGCAAAGCCACATTTAGTTAGTAAGAAACTTTCTAACAGACATATAGGATTTTACAGAAGAGTGGAAAAAGTAGTCTGTTTTGTTTCCTGTCATGTTTCTAGACTAATGAGCAGTTACTTCCTGTAATGCAGCTGAGAGCTGAGGCAGGCAGTCGTAGTGTTTGCAGAGAAGATATGATGGGATGTAAAGCATGAGTTCAGTCAGGACTCTGAAGCTGACTCAAAGAACAAACACTTATTTTAAACTGGTTCTAAAACTGTTGGGTTGTGTTAATCCGTACAGCATCAGAGATGGTGAGACGATCAGAGCCAAGATCCAGAAGACCTGTGAGTACTGAAACCATATCCTCCATTCATCAAGACATTGTACATTTTAAATCTGATCTTAAAAGGTCTTTATAGCACAACAACAATATATTTTAATTCCATTTTGTAACAGCTCTATTCAATCAATTTGGCTGCTAATGTTTCTCTTTGTTCAAGTTTCATTATTATCTTTCTGTGTCACCTCTTCTCTCCATCAGGTGACTCCGATGTGGAACAGGAAGTGAAGACAGACAGAAAGGTGAGGAGCAGTTGAACAGAGTGAAGTGTATTGATTTTCCCACTGAATTAAAATATAATTGTTAGGGCTGTCCAGTTAAACAATAGATGCTCGTAATTAATCTAGAAACCTTAATGAGTCAAAAATAAATCGGATTAACAAGTTCGTACATTTTTATTTACCGGAGAAATAGGAGATATTCCCGTCGACTATTGTCTGAGTTTATCTTTCAACTTAAAAACAATTCATAATGAAGGCTCTATAAAGACTGACATCATAAAGACGTGTCGATTTATGTATTCAAATTGTTATTATTGAGAAATGCAAGCCTCCATCACCGCTGAGCGATGTCAGGGATGAAGAGCAATTTGCGCTGCAGCTGCTGAGCTGCTTACTAACGATGTGACCAGGGGCCTATGCTACGAAGCCGGTTCAACCTAACCTGATATGTTTGAGTTAGCCGGTTGGCCTAATCCAAAACATACGCGCTCTCACTAAGCGGTCCTACGACGCGGGTCATCAAGTGGATCGCTCAAGCCAGCCGTGTCCTATCTAGCTAGGTGCGCGGTCAAATGAAAGGGGTGGTATCTGGAGCATTCGACCAATCACAGACATGGAGAAGCGCACTGACAGCGCAGCGTCATACTTCCTGAATGAAAAGTCAACTTTAATACTAGTCAAAAATGAAGAAGTTAAACTTTAAACATCCATGACTTAAACACTTGACCAGGATCAAAGCCACAGAGCTGCACCTGCAAGGTGAACACAGCTGGAGCAGAACACGTGTTTGAATGCGTCCATTAACAGGTTTATGATATCACTGCTCCGTCTAAAACACGATCTGACTTCAATTACATTTGTCTCGAGTGTTTCCTCAACTTAACGTGTTGCTTAAAATAATACTTCTGCATACAGTCTGTGACACTGTGAGTGTTGCACGGCCAGATACGGCTCAGCTGACTCAGATCAGGAGATATATGATACATTATGAAGTGATATGCCGCGGACTGTACTTAATGTACTCTGATCCGGTTACTTATGTTGTGGCCGATATTTAAGTAAGCTTTCTTAACGCTAATGTTATAACAGTCAGACTGCTCTGAAGATGGAGGTGATATTCTATTAATGTTCACGTTCACACAGTCGTGATTTCTGCCGGCCGTCTTTCCTGCGACGGCAGTTTTTCTGTATTTCCTTTCTCCTGTAATATGACTTGATCGCTTTAAACTCCGCACACTGAGCTCTGATTGGTCAGCAGGCGGTGCTTTCACTAAGTTGAGCTCTTAGCCTGCAACCTAACCTGGTCCAGACCAGGTTAGCCGCTAAGCATATATTACCATGGAGATCTAGCCTGCTAAAAAGAGAACCAGCTTCGGATGACCGGAGTTTTCCCTGAATTTAGCCGGCTAAGCGAAAATCCTGCTTCGCAGTATACCCCCCTGGTACGAGAGAAGATATAAATCACTATCCCTGAATAAGTCTGTTCTAAAATACTAACGTTCAGTTTAATCACAGATTATCAATGTGATTAAAGCGATCACATGTTTTAATTGATTGAGACTGCTTGTAGTTGTTGGTAATTGTTTGATGGCATCAAGACAATTCTTTGAGCTCAGATTTATTTATTTACCGTTTATTTAATGTGGGTGTGTTTGAGACAAGGAGCGTGGGGGCATTTCAGAACACCACTAACATGCAGCTGATGAGACACTTTCTAAAGCAGCTATCATCAATATTCAATTAACTGACTCAATAGCGCCAAGCTTTTTATTATGAACTTTGTTTATTGAGTGTCAAACACAAATAGACAGGAATGACAGAGCAGTTGGAATTGACAGTGTCACATTACAGTTGTGCAGATCATGACATACGATACATTACAACAACAAAATAAACAGTCGGCTTGGTCATTCAAGGTTTCAAGGGTTCAAGGTTTCAAGGGTTCAAGGGTTCAAGGGTTTTATGGTCATTTGTGCAGCAGCTACAGTGAAGTTATGACAATGAAAATCTGAGGTCACAGGCTCCTCCAACAGAGCAACACAATAAACAGATAAAATAATACAAGTAAATACAATAAAATAGAATATAATAGAAACAGAATATCATAGAAACTGTGCAGAATAGTCTATA
The DNA here is from genome assembly GCF_902827115.2 of Pseudochaenichthys georgianus. Lineage (NCBI taxonomy): Eukaryota > Metazoa > Chordata > Actinopteri > Perciformes > Channichthyidae > Pseudochaenichthys > Pseudochaenichthys georgianus. The sequence goes on from NW_027263141.1 coordinate 126,228, forward strand.
TACAGTAATTGGAATGTTGGTATGATTGAGGATACCCGGCCCGGAGGAAGCCCGGGGTCCCTTTCTGGAGCCAGGCCCAGAAGGAGGACTCGTCGGCGAGCGTCTGGTGGCCGGGCTTGCCACGGAGCCCGGCCGGGCTCAGCCCGAAAAGGCAACGTGGGCAACACCTCCGCTTCTCCCTCCCGCGGGCCCACCACCTACGGGAAACATCGATGGGGTCGGGTGCGCTGCCAGAAGGGTGGCAGTGAAAGAGGAGGGTCTCGACGGACCAGACCTGGGCGGCAGAAGCTGGCTTTGGGGACATAGAACGTCACCTCTCTGGGGGGGGAAGGAGCCGGAGCTTGTGCGGGAGGTGGAGCGGTACCAGTTGGATCTGGTTGGGCTCACCTCTACGCACAGCGTCGGCTCTGGAACCTTACTTCTGGATAGGGGTTGGACTCTATTCTTCTCCGGAGTTGCTCAAGGTTTGAGGCGCCGGGCGGGTGTGGGGATACTCACAAGTCCCCGGTTAGGTGCTTCGTTGTTGGAGTTTACCCCAGTGGACGAGAGGGTCGCCTCCCTACGCCTGCGGGTTATGGGGGGGAAACTCTGACTGTTGTGTGTGCTTATGCACCCAACAGCAGTTCAGAGTATTCAGCCTTCTTGGAGACCCTGGAAAGAGTCCTGTATGGGGCTCCTGAAGGGGACTCCTTAGTTTTGCTGGGAGACTTCAACGCACATGTGGGCAATGATGGAGACACTTGGAGGGGCGTGATTGGGAGGAACGGCCCCCTGATCTGAACCGGAGTGGTGGTTTGTTACTGGACTTCTGTGCTAGTCATGGATTGGCCATAACAAACACCATGTTCGAACATAAGGATGCTCATAAGTGTACGTGGTACCAGAGCACCCTAGGCAGAAGGTCCATGATCGATTTCGTTATCGTATCATCGGACCTGAGGCCGTATGTTTTGGACACTCGGGTAAAGAGAGGGGCGGAGAACTGATCACCATCTGGTGGTGAGTTGGGTCGAGTGGCGGGGGAAGCCTCTGGATAGACCTGGTAAGCCCAAACGTGTAGTTCGGGTGAACTGGGAACGTCTGGAGGAGGCCCAAGTTCAGGAGGCCTTCAACTCACACCTCCGGCGGAGCTTTTCGGGCATCCCTGTGGAGGTTGGGGACATTGAACCAGAGTGGGCGGTGTGCAAAGCCTCTATTGCCGAAGCCGCGGCGGGGAGCTGTGGTCTCAAGGTCCTAGGTGCCTCAAGGGGTGGTAACCCTCGAACCTCCTGGTGGACACCGGTGGTCAGGGAAGCCGTCCGACTGAAGAAGGAGGCCTTCAGGGATTTGTTATCCCGGGGGACTCCCGAGGCAGTTGCAAGGTACCGACAGGCCCGAAGGGCAGCAGCCTCATCCGTGGCCGAGGCAAAGCAGCGGGTGTGGGAGAAGTTCGGAGAAGACATGGAGAAGGACTTTCGGGCGGCACCAAAGTTGTTCTGGAAAACTGTCCGACACCTCAGGAGGGGGAAGCAGGGGACCATCCAAGCTGTGTACAGTAAGGATGGGACGCTGTTGACCTCAACTGATGGAGTGTTGGGGCGTTGGAAGGAACACTTTGAGGAACTCCTGAACCCGACAACTCCGCCCTCTATGTTAGAGGCAGAGCTGGAGTATGACGGGGGATCAACACCAATCTCCCGGGGGGAGGTCACTGAGGTCGTCAAACAACTCCACAGTGGCAAAGCCCCGGGGGTGGATGAGATCCGCCCAGAAATTATGAAGGCTCTGGGTGTTGAGGGACTGTCATGGTTGACACGTCTCGTCAACATTGCGGGGAAGTCGGAAACGGTACCGAAGGAGTGGCAGACCGGGGTGGTGGTCCCCCTTTTCAAAAAGGGGGATCAGAGGGTGTGTGCCAATTACAGAGGCATCACACTACTCAGCCTCCCCGGGAAAGTTTACTCCAAGGTACTTGAAAGGAGGGTCAGGCCGATTGTCGAACCTCAGATTGAGGAGGAACAATGCGGATTCCGTCCTGGTCGTGGAACGACGGATCAGCTTTTTACTCTCGCAAGGATCCTGGAGGGGGCTTGGGAGTACGCTTATCCGGTCTACATGTGTTTTGTAGACTTGGAGAAGGCGTATGACCGGGTTCCCAGGGAGTTACTGTGGGAGGTGCTGCGGGAGTATGGGGTGAGGGGGTCTCTACTCAGGGCCATCCAATCTCTGTCCTCCCAAAGCGAGAGCTGTGTCCGGGTCCTCGGCAGTAAGTCGGACCCATTTCCGGTGAGGGTTGGCCTCCGCCAGGGCTGCGCTTTGTCACCAATCCTGTTTGTAATATACATGGATCGGATTTCGAGGCGTAGTCGTGGGGGAGGGGGTCTGCAGTTCGGTGGACTAAGGATTGCACCACTGCTTTTTGCAGATGATGTGGTTCTAATGGCTTCATCGGTCTGCGACCTTCAGCACCTCCAAATCTGAGGCCATGGTTCTCAGCAGGAAACCGATGGACTGTCCACTCCAAGTAGGGAATGAGTCCTTACCCCAAGTGAAGGAGTTCAAGTATCTCGGGGTCTTGTTCTCGAGTGAGGGAACAATGGAGCGTGAGATGGGCCGGAGAATCGGAGCAGCGGGAGCGGTATTGCAGTCGCTTTACTGCAGTTGCTTTACTGCAGTTGCTTTACTGCAGTCGCTTTACCGCACCGTTGTGACGAAAAGGGAGCTGAGCCAGAAGGCAAAGCTCTCTGTCTACCGGGCCATTTTCGTTCCTACCCTCACCTACGGTCATGAAGGATGGGTCATGACCGAAAGAACGAGATCGCGGATACAAGCGGCCGAGATGGGTTTCCTCCGCCGGGTGGCTGGTGTCTCCCTTAGAGATAAGGTGAGAAGTTCGGTCATCAGGGAGGGAAACGTCACGATGGTGTTGGAGCTATGGCCACGCAGTTGTGAGTGAACAGGGAGAAGAGGAGAGGGCTGAGCACGCAGCCTTGAGGAGCTCCGGTGTTGAAGATCAGGGTGGAGGATGTGATCTTTCCCTCCCGCACTGCCTGGGGTCTGCCCGTCAGGAAGTTCAGGATCCAGACACAGGGGGCGCTGTTGAGCCCGAGGTCTCTGAGCTTGATGGCCAGCTTGGAGGGCACAATGGTGTTGAAGGCTGAACAGTAGTCCATGAACAGCATGCTCACATGTGTTCCTCTGGTCCAGGTGTGAGAGGGCAGTGTGGAGGGGGGGCTATGGCGTCGTCTGTGGACCTGTTTGCTCTGTAGGCAAACTGCAGGGGGTCCAGAGAGTCAGGGAGGGAGGAGGTGATGAAGGTGTTGACTAACCGCTCAAAGCACTTCATTATGATGGAGTGCTTCTGGGCGGTAGTCGTTGAGGCTGGTGATGTTTGTCTTTTTGGGGACAGGAACGCTGGTGGAGCGTTTGAAGCACGTGGGGACTACAGACTGCAGCAGGGACCTGTTGAAGATGTCTGTGAACCCCTCTGCCAGCTGAACTGCACACACCCTGAGAACACGGCCAGGGACGCCATCAGGTCCAGGAGCCTCGTGTGGGTTAAGGGCGGGGCTCCCGGTCCCTCTGTGCCTCCACAGCCTGGCTGCTCTCGAATCGAGCACAAAAGCTGTTCAGCTCATCTGGGAGCGATGCGCACGCAGACACTCCCGCAGCACCCCCTGCTGCTCCTTTGTAGTCTGTCATTGTTCTTAGTCCCGCCCACATGTTCCGGGTGTTACAGCCTTTGAAGTCAGACTCCACTTCGTCTCTGCATTGTCTCTTTGCACTGCTAATTGCTCTCTGGCAAAAGACAAGCATTTGCATGTTTAATTGTGGGTGATGTGTGAGAGAACCATAGAGTGTGTGTACTTCAGAGATGCCTCAATTGACATGTAATCTCTGGTGAACCTACAATTCGACAGACTGAATTTGACCCTATTACATAATTTTTGAACCTGAGCCTTGAATTTAAGTGTTGAATCAATCATGACTCCGAGGTATTGGATTGTGACACCACCTGTAGCCTCTCCCCTGATACAAACATATCTGGCTCAACACAAGAGGACTTTGTTTTGGTGAAGAAGATGCACGTGAACCCTTTGGAATTACCTGGATTTCTGCATAAGTTGGTCGGAGGAAGCCACTGCTGTCCAGAAAAAACATTTGCACGTTTGCAAAAGAGCACCTGGATGTTCCACAGCACTACTGGCAACATATTCTGTGGACAGATGAAACCAAAGTTGAGTTGTTTGGAAGGAACACACAACGCTATGTGTGGAGAAAAAAAGGCACAGCACACCAAACATCAAAACCTCATCCCAACTGTGAAGTACGGTGGAGGGAGCGTCATGGTGTGGGGCTGCTCTGCTGCCTCGGGGCCTGGACAGATTGCCATCATCGACGGAAAAATGAATTCTCAAGTTTATCAAGACATTCAGCTGGAGAACTTAAGGCCACCTGTCTACCAATTGAAGCTCAACAGAAGATGGGTGATGCAACAGGACAACCACCCAAAGCACAGAAGTAAATCAACAACAGAATGGCTTCAACAGAAGGAAATACGCCTTCTGGAGAGGCCCAGTCAGAGTCCTCAACCCAATTGAGATGCTGTGGCATGACCTCAAGAGAGCGATTCACACCAGACATCCCAAGAATATTGCTTAACTGAAACAGTTTTGTAAAGAGGAATGGTCCAACATTCCTCCTGGCCGTTGTGCAGGTCTGATATGCAACTATAGGAAACGTTTGGTTGAGGTTATTGCTGCCAAAGGAGGGTCAACCAGTTATTCAATCCAAGGGTTCACATACTTTTTCCACCCTGCACTGTGAATGTTTACATGGTGTGTTCAATAAAAACATGAAAACATATAATTGTTTGTGTGGTTTTAGTTTAAGCAGACTGTGTGTGTCTATTGTTGTGACTTAGATGAAGATCAGAACACATTTTATGACCAACTTATGCAGAAATCCAGGTAATTCCAAAGGGTTCATATACTTTTCTTGCAACTGTATATTACAGTGTCATCTGCATACATTTGGATGTTTGTGTCAGGACATACAGATGGTAAATCATTGATATATTGCAAAAATAGTAATGGTCCCAGGATTGAACCTTGTGGGACCCCTGTCGAAAGACGAAGGTCAACAGATTCCTAATTCTGAACTCTCACATACTGAGATCGGTTAAACAAATAAGATGCTATCCATTTAAGTGTTTTTGATTTGATTTGTTCTGTGAAAAAACAGTTGGCGGCCTCTGTTGACTATTTGGCCCTAAAGCCAAACTGCACTGGATGCAGAGAAAACGTGTTTAAATGGTCAATGATTTGCTCAGACACAAGTTTCTCAGCAACCTTTGATGCTGTAGGAAGGATACTAATTGGACTGTAGTAACAGGAAGACATGGGGTCTCCACTTTTAAAGATTTGGATAACTATAGCTAGCTTCCAAACATTCCCTGACTGAAGGAGAGGTTAATCATGTTGGCAATAGGATAAGAAAGTGTTGTGCTGAGATCTTTTAGCATAACCATGTCCATGCCAAATATATCCTTTGTTCTACATGCTTTAAGACAGGGGTGTCAAACTCAAGGCCCGGGGGCCAAATCCGGCCCGCGACTTCATTTTATGTGGCCCGCAAGAGCGTGCAAAGAATATAATACGTTTATTATACGGTTACACGCAGATTTACAGAAGCTGGTTGCCCATAAACTACATGTCCCACAATGCATCTCGTTTTGTGACATGCACACCGAAGAGACTTGCAATTATTTGCCCTGGACTTCTGCTTTCAGACGTCGTTAGTTATTACCCCGATAATAATCCAATTCAGAGGCAATAAATAATACATTATTTTATATATTTATATATGTATATTTATAAAGTTACAACCGGCCCTTTGAGTGCAACCATAATGCTAATGTGGCCCGCGATGAAATTGAGTTTGACGCCCCTGCTTTAAGAGATCCTATCACTTTTGTAACTTCAGATTCAGTGATATTTCCTATGCTGAAAGCCGGCTCAATTGTATTAACATAACAAGTGTGTGCAGTCAGGTGAGAAACACTGTGCAATGGTTGCAACATAATCAATGAAGTAGTGGTTTAAAACTTCAGCTACGTCAGCTGGATTGTTAATAAGCTTTCCATTGTCTTTAAGTTCAAGCTGTTTTCTTTCCCTATATTTATTTCCAGTGAATAGTTATGACTGTTTCCAGATCATTTTAGAATGAACCCTGCCTTGTCTATTGTAGTCAAGAAGAAGTCTGCCTTAGCCTTTCCGTAACTTCTTAATGACTTTGTGATGCCTGTCATGGCCTGATGGATTTGTTTTAGAACTAGATCACGTTCATTCATTAGTTTTAAAATATTCTCATTTATCCAAGGGACAGTGTTTTTCTTATTTTTCTGCTTGAATTTGCAATTGAAGAACATTTGACTGTCTTCTTCGTGGTCTATTCTGTTATGCTGTGTTCGTTATTCTCACGTCCAGGTAAGAAGTTTAAAAAGGAGACTAAATGGAGTCTCTGAGAAGGTTCAAATTGGTACTTTAATTAATAAAAAGCGTGGTAATGTCGCAAACAGAATTTAGTCCGAACAGAAATACAGCTGTGATTTCTGGCTCTGGTCGTGAAGAAAGAGGCCGTCCCCTCAGGTTGTGCTGTTTATATATCCTCTGCTGGCTCCTCCCTGCAGGCCGACTCACCACATTTCTATATCCGTTGTTACGCATATCAGAGGATAAAGACATTGTACATTCAATATATATCTAAACACGCCTTTTCTCTTCCTTAACTCTTTCATGACTTTTCATTTAACACATTCTAAACGCTGTAATCAATACTCCTAAAAATACAGGAAATACTTCACGGCAGTTTGGTTTCCAGTCGTTCTGAATGTTGTCTCATGCTAACGATAGTTACGGCTGTAACTACGGTTCTATGAGTCCCGGATGACCGCCAGAGGCGGTGCTTTAGCACTGGATATGTCCATCGCGCGCATGCGCAGCTCGAGTACCAATAACAACAAAGTCACCTGTGACCCACGTGACACCGGCTATATCAGCCGGTATTGTCAGAGGATCTGTTCCCCCGAATCTTCTCGCGAGCACACAAGAATTCTGAGTGACAGGGAACTCTGGCGGTCATCCGGGACTCATAGAACCGTAGTTACAGCCGTAACTATCGTTCTATTTCGTCCCTACTGACCGCCAGAGGCGGTGCTTTAGCACTGGATGACCTATACCAACAATGTCATGAAGAATCCAAGCCCTTGCTCACCACTGGAAGCAGCGGAGCTCGGCAAAAGGACCACGCCCAAAGAATGGGGAGTGGCGACATTGACCTGATGACAACTGGAGAATGTGCCAGAAGACGCCCACGACGCCGCGGCGCAGATGGTCTCCAGGGGCACCCCTCTCAGGGCAGCCCAATATGTTGAGATGCTCCTTGTAGAGTGGCATCTCAGCCTGATGGCAGGGGGCGGCCACTGGCCCTGTAAGCCTGTGAGATGGTATCGACAACCCAGTGGGGAAGCCACTGGTTAGAGGGCCTAACCTCCTTTAGTGCCGCCAGGGCAAACTCAAGAGTTGCTCCTCCTGCCGTATACAGGCAGTAGCCTTGATATACGCCCTTTGGGCACCCCCCGGGCACAGCAAGTTCGATGTGCCGTACTCCTGAATGTCAAAGCGTGCCAGCTGGGCAGGCTGATTGAAGTGAGTTTGTGGAAGGACCCGGGCGGGAATGCCACATTTGCCCAAAGGGCAACGCCTGAGAGTCTCACCTCGGGCATGTATTGTTTATGGAGAGGACATGCAACTCCCCGACTCACTTCCCTGAGGCTATGGCAAGCAGAAATGCTGCCTTCGTGGGCAGCCACCTAAGCCCCACCTGGGCCAGGGGCTCGAAGGGAGGAGATGATAGGGCATCCGGCAGCAAGGGCAGGTCCCAAGCCGGAGCCCTCGGGGTGCAAGGGGGACGCTGCCGTAAAGCCCCTCTCATAAAGAGGGACACCGACCTGTGGCACCCCGCCGTGGCGCCGTCGACCCGAACATGTCGGGCAGAATCGCAGCCACATAATTCAGAGTGGAGTGAGAACGTCCACTATCTAGAAGGGACTGTTGTCTAAGCAACAATGTACATGCTGTCCCCAAGGAACACGCACATTCTTGCCCCCCAGTTGGGGTAGAAAGTGCGTGAGTGCAAGCTGCACGGCCCGAAGCTCTAGCACGTTGACCCGGCGCGCACTCTGCTGGGCAGACCACTGACCCTGAACGGTCCTGCCCTGCCGCACTGCACCCACCCTGAGAGACATGCACCTATGGTGATGGTCTCCTGGCGGGATGGGATGGTGCCCATGGGCACGCCTACCAGAGATAGGCCCCGCCCCTCCAGCGTGATGGAGAGTGGAGCAATGCTGCGACACCCTGACTTCACTGTGCCTGTGCCACTTGGCGTCCAAGTGAAGGCTGTTCAGCCACATCTGCATGGGGCACAACGACAGCGGGCCTAAGGGCCCAGCGGCCGAGGCAGCTGCCAGTCTGCCCAAGGGCCGGAGGAACTGAATATACGGCACCCTCTTGCCCGGCCCACGTGGAAGTAGGCATCCCTCGGTTGGGAACCACTCCACCTGTGCGTATGCAGTAGTCAGCATATAGAATGGCAGCACCTTCAGGAATCTGTTGATTCCTCTGAGGTCCAAGATCGGGCGAAATCCGCCGACTTTCTTGCTCACGAGAAAGTATGCCGAGTAGAACCCCCTGGCTAAGTAGAGGGTCTTACTGGGTTGATTGCGTCCTTGGACAAAAGGACGGACAACTCTTGGCCCAGAGGTAGGGCCCCTGCCGGATCGCTGACGACTGTCAATTAGACCCAGCCGAAGGCTAGGGGCCGGAGCTGCGGTCCGTACCCCTGGGTTAAGGTGAAAACCACCCAAGGGACGGAAGTACAGACTGCCCAGAAACTGAGCTGCTGCTGGGAAAGAAGCCGCCGACCACCCCCGGGATTTCAGAGCCCAGCCCCCCGGACCCTGGAGCCTCTTGGGGGGTTCCGGTCAGGCTCTGGGGCACGAGGCCGCCTGGAAGGCGGGCGACATGGGGCACGAAAGTCATTGGGAGGCGGTTGAGTGGGCCGCTAAGACCTCTGCAGACCACCCCTGTAATCCAGAGGCTGAGTGCGGCTGCTAGAGCAGCCCCTGGGCCTGCTGGGAGTGGGCACAGGTCTGCGAGGACCCGAGTGCTGCTGCCTGGTCTGCCTAGCTTGGGCGGCACACTCCAGTGCCTCCGAGGGCAGCTGATCTAAACAGCTCCCCTGGCTCGACTGGTACGCGACGGAGGACTCTCCGTCAACCGGAGGAGGTGCGTCAGCCGAAGGAGGGGCGCCAACCGAAGGAGGGGTGCCAACCGAAGGAGGGGGGGGGTTAGCAGCCCCTACACCGGGCCCAGGCTGAAGGGCCAAGAGGCGACTTCATCATGCCCCTATCGGCAGCTAGCCACTGAACGGCCGAATTGATCTGGAGGAGTACGTGACAAGGAGAGGTGTCTGTTGGCTGCTGCCAGACGTTCCACCTCAGTGATTCGAGCCACTCTGAGCACCCGAGGCATGCAGCTACAGCTCATGCAGGCGTTTACCGTGAGAACCTCCCTCAGATGCTCGAATTTCGTCCCCACTGACCGCCAGAAGCGGCCGAGGCAGGAGGGGCAGCGGTCGTGGCCGTCCTTGGGCTCAAGAGAAACCCTACAGGCGCTACATGAATGAACCATTCTGTAGGTAGCCAGATGCAGCGTAGCCGGGAGCGGGTGCGGGAACACAGCCTTCACCAGCTACCTGCTTAATGGAAAGAGTAGAGCGTTGCTGCTACTCGCCGAACAGAAAGAGGGATGTAATTACACCCACGTTACGGCAGAGGGAGCGGGAGCGGGATCACTGCCTTCACCTAGCTGGATTAGTAAATAAGGCAGTTTACCAAGAGCGGGGGCGAAAACACTGCCTTCACTGGCTGAGCTAGAGGCGAGTGCCAGATGCAGCGTAACCGGGAGCGGGTGCGGGAACACAGCCTTCACCAGCTACCTGCTTAACGGAACCAGGCAGTTTAGCATCTACCAGGAGCGGGGGCGAGAACACTGCCTTCACTGGTTAAATTAAGACGAATGCCAGATGCAGCGTAACCGGGAGCGGGTGCGGGAACGCAGCCTTCACCAGCTACCTGCTTAACAGAATAAACAAGGCAGTTTAGCGTCTACCAGGAGCGGGGGAGAGAACACTGCCTTCACTGGTCGAGTTAGAGACGAATGCCAGATGCAGTGTAACCGGGAGCGGGTGCGGGAACACAGCCTTCACCAGCTACCTGCTGAACGGAAAAACGAGGCCGTTTGGCGTCTACCAGGAGTGGGGGCGAGAACTGCCTTCACTGGTTAAGTTAGAGTCGAACGCCAGATGCAGTGTAACCGGGTGCGGGAACACAGCCTTCACCGGCTACCTGCTGAACGGGAAGAGTAGAGCGGTGCTACTACTCGCCGAACAGAAAAAGGGATGTAGCTACATCCGCATTACCGGTAGAGGGAGCGGGAGCGAGAGCACAGCCTTCACCTAGCTGGGTAAAATAAAGAAGCTAACAGTATACGCAAGACGTTAGCCGAGCGGCTGCTGCTAACGATCAAGCGAGATCAAGTCAAATAACACACATGTTTAAGACCAGATAACTAGCTTCTAAAGAATAGAATATCACAGAGCCGTAGTTACAGCAGTAACCATGGCCAGGGCTCACACGGCATCTAACCGTAGTTACAGTAGTAACTATGGCCAGTACTTACACGGCTTAGCACCGTCGTTAGAGTCGTAACTCTGGTCAGTACTTGCACGGCTTGGAACCGTAGTTACAGTAGTAACTATGGCCAGTACTTACATGGTTTAGAACCGTAGTTACAGTAGTAACTATGGCCATTACACGGCATAGAGCCGTAGTTACGGTATTGCCTATAACCAGTACGTGCACGGCTTGGAACCGTAGTTACAGTAATAACTATGGCCAGTACTTACGGCTTAACCCCGTAGTTACAGTATTAACTATGGCCAGTACTTACACAGCTTGGAACCGTAGTTACAGTAGTAACTGTGGCCGGTGCCTAAAAGTGTCAGCCAACGGCTGCCCACTCGACAATATAATATTGGGAGGATGAAATCCTCCTTAATGGCCATAAATGCAGAGCACACGGCACACAGTGAAGATTGTTCTCTGCATATCGTCCTAGTGCTAGGAGTCTAGTACTAGGAGCAGTAAATACCACGATATAGCGCTACTGCAACCACACCATGCGTTTACCGGGAGCAGCAGCGAGAGCACTGCCCTCACCGGCTGAGTTAAATAATGAAGCTTAACCGTACATGCAAGGTGTTAGCCAAGCGGCTGCTGCTAACAATCAAGCAACCACGTCAGAACACAATGTTAAGACCAGATAATTAGCTTCTAAGAAAGAGAACAGCCCGCATAGAACCGTGTCTGGTTACAGTAGTAACCGCACATGCCGAGCACACAGCACCCGCCGTGAAGATGTTCTCTGCATATCATCCTAGTGCTAGGAGTCTAGTACTAGGAGCAGTAATACAACGATCTAGCGCTACTGCAATCAAACCCTATGCTACAGGGAGCGGGAGCACTGCCCTGAGTTAATAGTTAAGCTCAACAGCAAGGTGTTAGCCAAGCGGCTGCTGCTAACAATCAAGCGACCAAGTCAGAACACAAATGTTAAGACCAGATAATAGCTTCTAAGAAATAGAAAGTACTTACCTTACTTTCTGCATCTAAATGAAAAACGGGTTTAAAGTATGACACTCTTGGCTTTCCATACTAAATCGAATGAGGGACGCAGCCAAAGCTGGGACTCAAATGCTAATGATAGCTCGGGCACAACGCCACAAGCAGAACTTTCAAAAGAGCATAAGGGCAACTTTATGGGAGAGGAAGCGGGAACACTGTCGTCACCAGAAAGTCTAAGCCACAAACAATAAGACGGTAATCAGGACAACTTGGCTGGGAGCGGGTGCGGGGACACAGCCATCACCAGCACCAAGCTGACACCAACCTGTCTGTCGAGGCTCTGCACAGCCGGCGCAGCTCCTGGAGGACGCGTCTAACGACCCGTAGCTCCGACTGTCAGTCGCGAAGCTTCACGCGGCCAGCTGTTTGCAGAGAAATCCCTCCGATCAAACGTTCAAGCCTGAACGTTGTAGGCTACGAAAACGTAGCCACGGTACCCTCGCGCAGCGAGAAGATGAAAAGGAACAGATCCTCTGACAATACCGGCTGATATAGCCGGTGTCACGTGGGTCACAGGTGACTTTGTTGTTATTGGTACTCGAGCTGCGCATGCGCGCGATGGACATATCCAGTGCTAAAGCACCGCCTCTGGCGGTCAGTAGGGACGAAATAGAACCACATCTGTAAACAATAACGTACTCAAATAAACCGTACCTTATCCAACAATAATAATATCTCGACGTCTATAGTTGTAGTGTTGAAATCAGTAGGTTTCGCTGTGCAACATCATATCATATCGCTGCTAAATTCACCTCTATAGTAAATGGTATATTAGCCTCATGCTAACCGGAGACGAAGGATTTTCAGAATAAAAGCTTAACAACTGGTTGTGCACAAGAACTTCTGGTTTTTCAGTATAAAACAGCAATTAAACTGACTGTGTGTTTAAGGTGCACTATGCTCTCAAAACATTGATTTTAATTTCTAACAATTCCCAGCAAAAGATCATCCCATGTATGTGTTGAACAGCATTTATAAAGGTCTCATATTTGTTTTTGGGAATTCCATAAGAATCATTTTTCCTGAATGAAGGGCTACATCGCCTCTTTGTTCGGTTCCTGGCGACTAAAATCATATCGTGGTCAGAGAGACCAGTTAACATATTAAAATATTTATTCTCTCTGGTTTGTTACAAAAGATTAGATCAATTTGTGTCCTGGTGGAATTAGTGATTCTTGTAGGTCCATTGATCAGTTGCACAAGGTCAAAGTTATCGGTTGTCTGTTTAAGATTCTTCTAGCAGATGTATCCTCCCAGTTGATGTTAAAATCGGCCATTATAATAACTTCTTTGTTAAAGTTACATTCTCTTAATAAAGATTGTTTGAAGAAAGAGGCCGATACATAGCTATTAAAATAAATGACATTTGTGGTGACAAACATTCTAATTCATTGCAATTAGAATTAATTTCATTGCAATGGATGCTATCCCGATTGGCTGGTACTACTGTGCTGTGATTGGCTGGTACTACTGTGCTGTGATTGGCTGGTACTACTGTGCTGTGATTGGCTGGTACTACTGTGCTGTGATTGGCTGGTACTACTGTGCTGTGATTGGCTGGTAATACTGTGCTGTGATTTGCTGGTAATACTGTGCTGTGATTTGCTGGTAATACTGTGCTGTGATTGGCTGGTACTACTTAGTGATAAGAGTTTACAGGTATTTTCTTAATGTAATTGGTGTCTTATTATTTGTATCAGGCACAACAGCTGGGAGCCAGAGGAGAACATCCTGGACCCCAGACTGCTGGCAGCGTTCCACAAGAGGTGTGTGTGTGTGTGTGTGTGTGTGTGTGTGTGTGTGTGTGTGTGTGTGTGTGTGTGTGTGTGTGTGTGTGTGTGTGTGTGTGTGTGTGTGTGTGTGTGTGTGTGTGTGTGTGTGTGTGTGTGTGTGTGTGTGTGTGTGTGTGTGTGGTACTACTGTGCTGTGATTGGCTGGTACTACTGTGCTGTGATTGGCTGGTACTACTGTGCTGTGATTGGCTGGTACTACTGTGCTGTGATTGGCTGGTACAGCTGTGCTGTGATTGGCTGGTACTGCTGTGCTGTGATTGGCTGGTACTGCTGTGCTGTGATTGGCTGGTACTGCTGTGACATGACATTGAAATTGACAATGAACTCAGATGATCCAGACTCATTTGCATTTTTCGAATTGGTCTGAATATGTTCTGGTTTAGTTTCATGAAGCTAGAACTTAACTTGATTTCTATTAAAATAATAACTTTGTTTGTTCCAGGCTCCTGAATCCTTCTCACCTGAACTCACAACTGAGTCTTCATACAGGTAATCCTATAACATGTTACATGACCAAACATTATTTTAAACACATTACAAATATATATTAATTGTGTTTGATGTCATGTCTTTCACCTTGAGGAATTGCATCCAATCTCTTTCCAACAGACGTACATCAAATAATGCCTCTGTGTGTAGGATTGTTTTCTTGTACCAGTCTAGATCCTCGCTGGACTAGACATTGTGTTAATTTAATGAAGGTGTGTGTACACACACTTCCTGATGCATGTGGACACATCTTCAGTTCCTGTAATCATCAGGTGTTTCAGATCTTTCAACAAACCCTCCTGCAGGTCAGACTCCAGCTGGATGAACACCTGTCAGTCAGAACACAGGCCAGTGAGGCTTGTTGTAGTAACCTGTCCCCTGCGTGTCTACAGGTTCAGGTGTCCTGGTCCAGGTGAGTTCCAGTGTGCTTCGACTGGCCTGGTGTTCGTCATGGCTCAGGAGGCGGAGCTTCTGTACAAGGCGGTCCCTTGGGGGGAGAGTCTCCTCCAATCAGCTGGCAAGCAGGCAGCAGGGCCGCTGTTCAACGTGGAGAGTTCTGTTGAAGCTGCCGTCGTCCAGCTCCACCTGCCACACAGCGAGACAGAGGACGGTAAAGACATAGTGTTAACAAATACACTTAGATAATGAGGAGCACCTTATTCTATCCACTACTGTTCAAAGGTTATGAAGCAGCTTTATTAAACTAGTTTCATACAGATAAGATCATTCAAACACCAAATCTGTTCTTTACAGTCAAATAGTTTTGTCCCCAAAAAAAGAACAATTAAATTATAAAACGTGCATTCAGTCGATGTGTTGCATGACATCATTGATCATTACTGAAGAGACGATGCAATGCAGCTCTAAATACTGGGCTGGGTTGTCTTTGAGCCCTCTGCAGTCTCCTCTCTGTAATACTAAAGAGATGTAAACTGTGATTGGTCAGTCCACAGCATGCTCTGCTGCTAACAGTGCTAACTCTCTGTCACTGTTGTGATGCTAAGCAGTTTGAATGCGTCTTACTTTGATTTCCATCTGTTGCTCCTTCTGCTCTTCACACTGTCAGTCTGGCTGAACCATGAACAAAACAAAACAACAGACAACAACATTTATAAGTTCCACTTTCTACGCCCTGAAAGCTTTAGAAGACTCTTCACACATCGAGAGAATCACTCAGACATGAGACCGGACTCAGTCAAGCCGCTCTGGCTGCAGATTGCAAACATAACAGTAAATGCATCCAGAAAGATCACAGGGGGCAGATCAATAATGAAACATTAGAATACAAGGTGGAGGATATCAACTGGTACATCCCAGTGAGGCTCCAAAGAGAACATTAGCTCTGAGCTCAAGTGGTGGGACATTGGAGACGATGAAGCTGTTTCAGCAGCAAAGCAACAGATGACCTGCTCTCTGCTCCACAGCGCTGCTGCTGGACGGCCTGCTGTCTGTCGGCCACGTCACTGATGAAGGCCTGAGCGTCTTGGAGCCGCTGGAGGTCACAGCCACCCACGTGGTGGTGAAGGTGCCTCACCTCTCTCTCTTTGGCCTCATCATCGATACATTGAAAAGGCTTCTAAAGTGGCGGATAAATGGCCAAGTTCTGGTGTTCCTGCGACCCCCGGGCCGAGAGGAGCAAATACTGGATGTCCTTCTGCTGCACAACAACGTCCCTGAGGAGGAGGTAATGTGCTCACCATCAGACTACTGGTTTGAAACCACAGCTGTTTCCACAGAGAAGTCGTGGCCCCGAGCTCCCTGCTGAAGAGAGATAACATGATAACACAATTAGTCTCATCATCTGAACATCTGAGTTCTTTATAAATGAAATAATCATGAACTGCTGAACATGAGGAAGAGGGGACACATGTTGATGTAGAAGAGACACGAGGAAGAGGGGACACATGTTGATGTAGAAGAGACATGAAGAAGAGGGGACACATGTTGATGTAGAAGAGACATGAGGAAGAGGGGACACATGTTGATGTAGAAGAGACATGAAGAAGAGGGGACACATGTTGATGTAGAAGAGACATGAGGAAGAGGGGACACATGTTGATGTAGAAGAGACATGAAGAAGAGGGGACACATGTTGATGTAGAAGAGACATGAGGAAGAGGGGACACATGTTGATGTAGAAGAGACATGGAGAAGAGGGGACACATGTTGATGTAGAAGAGACATGAGGAAGAGGGGACACATGTTGATGTAGAAGAGACATGGAGAAGAGGGGACACATGTTGATGTGGAAGAGACATGAAGAAGAGGGGACACATGTTGATGTAGAGGAGACATGAAGAAGAGGGGACACATGTTGATGTAGAAGAGACATGAAGAAGAGGGGACACATGTTGATGTAGAAGAGACATGAGGAAGAGGGGACACATGTTGATGTAGAAGAGACATGAAGAAGAGGGGACACATGTTGATGTAGAAGAGACATGAAGAAGAGGGGACACATGTTGATGTAGAAGAGACGTGAAGAAGAGGGGACACATGTTGATGTAGAGGAGACATGAAGAAGAGGGGACACATGTTGATGTAGAGGAGACATGAAGAAGAGGGGACACATGTTGATGTAGAAGAGACATGAAGAAGAGGGGACACATGTTGATGTAGAAGAGACATGAAGAAGAGGGGACACATGTTGATGTAGAAGAGACATGAGGAAGAGGGGACACATGTTGATGTAGAAGAGACGTGAAGAAGAGGGGACACATGTTGATGTAGAAGAGACGTGAAGAAGAGGGGACACATGTTGATGTAGAAGAGACGTGAAGAAGAGGGGACACATGTTGATGTAGAGGAGACATGAAGAAGAGGGGACACATGTTGATGTAGAGGAGACATGAAGAAGAGG
Source organism: Pseudochaenichthys georgianus (assembly GCF_902827115.2). Lineage (NCBI taxonomy): Eukaryota > Metazoa > Chordata > Actinopteri > Perciformes > Channichthyidae > Pseudochaenichthys > Pseudochaenichthys georgianus. The sequence goes on from NW_027263141.1 coordinate 143,158, forward strand.
GGACACATGTTGATGTAGAAGAGACATGAAGAAGAGGGGACACATGTTGATGTAGAAGAGACATGAGGAAGAGGGGACACATGTTGATGTAGAGGAGACATGAAGAAGAGGGGACACATGTTGATGTAGAAGAGACATGAAGAAGAGGGGACACGTGTTGATGTAGAGGAGACATGAAGAAGAGGGGACACGTGTTGATGTAGAAGAGACATGAAGAAGAGGGGACACGTGTTGATGTAGAAGAGACATGGAGAAGAGGGGACACGTGTTGATGTAGAAGAGACATGAAGAAGAGGGGACACGTGTTGATGTAGAAGAGACATGAAGAAGAGGGGACACATGTTGATGTAGAAGAGACATGGAGAAGAGGGGACACGTGTTGATGTAGAAGAGACATGAAGAAGAGGGGACACATGTTGATGTAGAAGAGACATGAAGAAGAGGGGACACATGTTGATGTAGAAGAGACATGAAGAAGAGGGGACACATGTTGATGTAGAAGAGACATGAAGAAGAGGGGACACATGTTGATGTAGAGGAGACATGGAGAAGAGGGGACACATGTTGAGAAGAGACATGAAGAAGAGGGGACACATGTTGATGTGGAAGAGACATGAAGAAGAGGGGACACATGTTGATGTAGAAGAGACATGAAGAAGAGGGGACACATGTTGATGTAGAAGAGACATGAAGAAGAGGGGACACATGTTGATGTAGAAGAGACATGAAGAAGAGGGGACACATGTTGATGTAGAAGAGACATGAAGAAGAGGGGACACATGTTGATGTAGAAGAGACATGAAGAAGAGGGGACACATGTTGATGTGGAAGAGACATGAGGAAGAGGGGACACATGTTGATGTAGAAGAGACATGGAGAAGAGGGGACACATGTTGATGTAGAGGAGACATGAAGAAGAGGGGACACATGTTGATGTAGAAGAGACATGAAGAAGAGGGGACACATGTTGATGTGGAAGAGACATGAAGAAGAGGGGACACATGTTGATGTAGAAGAGACATGAAGAAGAGGGGACACATGTTGATGTAGAAGAGACATGAAGAAGAGGGGACACATGTTGATGTAGAAGAGACATGAAGAAGAGGGGACACATGTTGATGTAGAAGAGACATGAAGAAGAGGGGACACATGTTGATGTGGAAGAGACATGAGGAAGAGGGGACACATGTTGATGTAGAAGAGACATGGAGAAGAGGGGACACATGTTGATGTAGAGGAGACATGAAGAAGAGGGGACACATGTTGATGTAGAAGAGACATGAAGAAGAGGGGACACATGTTGATGTGGAAGAGACATGAAGAAGAGGGGACACATGTTGATGTAGAAGAGACATGAAGAAGAGGGGACACATGTTGATGTAGAGGAGACATGGAGAAGAGGGGACACATGTTGAGAAGAGACATGAAGAAGAGGGGACACATGTTGATGTGGAAGAGACATGAAGAAGAGGGGACACATGTTGATGTAGAAGAGACATGAAGAAGAGGGGACACATGTTGATGTAGAAGAGACATGAAGAAGAGGGGACACATGTTGATGTGGAAGAGACATGAGGAAGAGGGGACACATGTTGATGTAGAAGAGACATGGAGAAGAGGGGACACATGTTGATGTGGAAGAGACATGAGGAAGAGGGGACACATGTTGATGTAGAAGAGACATGAAGAAGAGGGGACACATGTTGATGTAGAAGAGACATGAAGAAGAGGGGACACATGTTGATGTAGAAGAGACATGAAGAAGAGGGGACACATGTTGATGTAGAAGAGACATGAAGAAGAGGGGACACATGTTGATGTGGAAGAGACATGAGGAAGAGGGGACACATGTTGATGTAGAAGAGACATGGAGAAGAGGGGACACATGTTGATGTAGAGGAGACATGAAGAAGAGGGGACACATGTTGATGTAGAGGAGACATGAAGAAGAGGGGACACATGTTGATGTAGAAGAGACATGAAGAAGAGGGGACACATGTTGATGTGGAAGAGACATGAAGAAGAGGGGACACATGTTGATGTAGAAGAGACATGAAGAAGAGGGGACACATGTTGATGTAGAGGAGACATGGAGAAGAGGGGACACATGTTGAGAAGAGACATGAAGAAGAGGGGACACATGTTGATGTGGAAGAGACATGAAGAAGAGGGGACACATGTTGATGTAGAAGAGACATGAAGAAGAGGGGACACATGTTGATGTAGAAGAGACATGAAGAAGAGGGGACACATGTTGATGTAGAAGAGACATGAAGAAGAGGGGACACATGTTGATGTAGAAGAGACATGAAGAAGAGGGGACACATGTTGATGTAGAAGAGACATGAAGAAGAGGGGACACATGTTGATGTGGAAGAGACATGAGGAAGAGGGGACACATGTTGATGTAGAAGAGACATGGAGAAGAGGGGACACATGTTGATGTAGAGGAGACATGAAGAAGAGGGGACACATGTTGATGTAGAAGAGACATGAAGAAGAGGGGACACATGTTGATGTGGAAGAGACATGAAGAAGAGGGGACACATGTTGATGTAGAAGAGACATGAAGAAGAGGGGACACATGTTGATGTAGAAGAGACATGAAGAAGAGGGGACACATGTTG